>NC_142441.1:78014545-78317575 GCF_059453495.1 Arachis ipaensis | reverse complement strand
TCGGCTATGGCATCAGATACTTAGCAACTTCATTATGCCGAGTACTCACGAGACTGAGATACCAGCCGCTATGATCACCCTCCTATGGTGTGTGATGGAGGGTGAGGACCTGTACCTGCCACGCTTTATCCGGTACTATATGGCCAGGGTCCACGTCCGAGGCACTCTTCCCTTTTCTTATCTGATTACACAGCTAGGCCGTTGAGCTGACAGAATGCAAGAAGATTATCCCTCACAGTAGGAACTTTCTGGCTTTGGGCTACAGACCTCCATTCCTCACTGCTACTGCTGAGACAGCCACACCATCTGCCGGCCCTTCTTCCTCTACAGCTACCCTTGCCACCACCACTGCACCTCCACCTGCCCCAGAGCCCGTCTATCATCTAGTGCACCGCCTATTTCGACGGCTTGACCAGATGGAGCGTCGCAACAAGCGACGCTATGAGCACCTGAAGCTGATGATACGATATGGCGACATCCCCTCGGAGCCTGACACACCATCCGAGGCATCTGAGGAGGAGGCAGATGATCACGAGGTAGAGACCCATCCACAGAGCAAGGCTGCGCAGGCAGACACAGAGCAGGCCGCATCACATTAGGAGGCTCCGCCTCAGATTCAGGCTGTAGACCCCGAGATCCCTATCCAGTTAGCACCTCCTTTGCAGTAGGCAGATCATCAGACCACCACCACAGAGACTCTAGCTACCCGTCCTTCCAGTGATGACACCCCTTCAAACCCTTCTTGAGTGAGTATCAGGGACGATGCATTATTTTAAGTGTGGGGAGGTCGCCATCTCTGGCGTACATTTTTTTGGTGAACCACTACAGACTTTTTCATTTTATTTTGCTACTTTTCTGTATTTTTCTTTTTATTTTTATTTTTCTTTTCTCAGTACTTATATATTGCTATTTTTATGTATTTTTACTCTATTTCTGCATTTTGCACTTTAGTTCATATTTTAGCCATTTAGTTTAGTAGCAATTCTAACTTATTAGTTATAGAAATTGTGGATTAATTAGTATAGTTTACTCTTTTTAGCATAAGATACCTTAGTTTAAATTGAAAAATATAAAAAGGGAGTAAACTAGAGACTTGAACATAATAGAAACAATCCACACAACTTGTATATATAGCATTACATGTTAGTTAGTTAACAACATTTCATCAAGGAGAAACACTAGAACTTTAAAGCCACCTTAAGTTTTACATTGAGAAAAATGGGAACTTTTAATTTTACTTGCATGACATACATAACTGATAAATGATTTTTGAGCTAGAGAATACACAGCCTGTGAGTTTTGAGCTTAATTGTATGGTTACATTCAAACCATAATTTTTATTCCTGTGTGTTTTGTCCTTCTTATTTATTCTGATGTTCTTTACTTTGTTTTAATCTATATGTCCAATTATAGAATAGAAATACATACCAAGAGAGTGATTGAGGCCATTATTTGATTTTAGCTCACTTATCCCAAAATAGCCTACCTTTTACATCACCCTTGTTAGCCCCCTTGAGCCTTTAAATCCCCTCTTATTCTATCAGCCACATTACTAGCCTTAAGCAGAAAAACAAAATAAAAATCCCAAGTTGAATCCTTGGTTAGCTTAAGATAGAAATTGTGTAATTGTTTAAGTATGGGAAACCTATTGGGAACATGGATGATAAAAACAAAAGGTAGAAAAGTTGAAAAGAATAAAATAATTCAAAATAAAAGTTTTGGGAAGCATGCTCATGTGAAATCAAAATAATTGAATTACCATGTGCATTAAAAAAAAGTGTTATTTTTCAGTAGTTGAATAAAGGAGACACAAAAGAATTCCCCAAATGTGAAATAAAGCAATGCACATGGGATAAAAAAATAATAAACATTGAAATATGAGCATGTAACATAAAAAGTGGGAAAATAGGTAAAGAAGCTTTGCTTTACAAAGTATGTAGGTTAGGTGAGATCTTAGACTAATTAAGAATTTGCTTAATTAGCTCACTTAGCCTTATACATATACCTTTACCTTTACCTTGGCCCCATTACAACCTTAACTAAAGACCTCATGATTTTTGGTATGTCTATATTCTATAATTGTTGATTGGTTAGATGAAGAACAAAGTTATAGAAAGTAAGAATGAAAAGAATAATAGAGTGATTAACCCAATAAACATTGAGTGACTAGAGAGTAAACACAAAATCCAGTGAGGGTTCAATAGCTCATTAACATATATCTCTGCTTAAATTATTAATTGTCTTACAAGTTTATAAAATAATTTTCTCTCCCATTTCAACTGTAAAGGCACTTTATCAACTATCTAAGGTTTGGCTATATATATATATATATGACTCCTTGAAAATGTGAATTAATTCAACTACATGCAAGCTTTATATACAAGTGAAAAAAAAAATTAGAATTGCATGATGCATCTAGGTAGTTGCATTTAGATTAGATTGCATTGCATGGCATTCCACCACTTTAACCTAACATTACTCTTGGACTTAGCATGAGGACATGCTATTGTTTAAGTATGGGGAGGTTGATAAATCCATATTTTCTGATATATTTTATGCTTAATCTGAGTGATTTATTCAATCCTTCACCCACTTATTGATATTAATTGCATGGTTTTACTTTCCCTTCCTTATTATGTGATGTATGTGAAAAACATGTTTCCTATGCCTTAAAATTAACTATTTTAATTACCTTTATTTCCATTCGATGCCGTGATTAGTGTGTTGAGTAGTTTCAGATCTTCTAAGGCAGGAATGACTTAAAGGATGGAAAGGAAACATACAAAAATGGAAGGAAAGCACAAAACAGAGTTTTTGAAGAAATTGGCAGCCACGCGATCGCATGGGCGACGCGGCCGCATGCCAGCGCGAAAAGGCACTGACGCGACCGCGAGACAAGGAAAACTCCAAATGACATGACCGCGTGACCCACGCAGACGCGTGACAGAGGCCACGCACCAGAAAGTGCATAAAACGCTCATAGCGAATTCTGAAGCCCTTATTGGCCCAAATCCAAGTCCAGAAGGCATAGACCAGAGGTTATGAAGTGGGAGAATGTATCCATTCAAAGAGAGTCTCCACTTTAGTTAGTTTTTCATGATTTAGATTTAGTTTTGAGAGGGAGATTCTCTCCTCTCTCTTTAGGATTAGGATTTAGAATTAGGATCTTATTCACTTTCAGGATTATCTTTTTATCAGGTTCAATATTCCTTTTTATTTACTTTTGCAATGTAATTTATGAATTCTTCCATGTTACAGATTATTCTTTTTTGAATTAATGTTATTTGAGGTATTTCAGTTTATTATTGCTTTCTTTTATTTACATTATTGTTATTCCCATCTGAAGACATTTTTATTCCAGTAGATTTACTTTTCTCCTTTTGATCTTGGTTAAGAAATCAGTAACTCAGGAGTTATCAAACTCAAACATGATTGATAATTGTTATCTTTGTTAATTGAATTGAACTTCAATAATCCCAATCTTTTCTTAGTAAATAAATAGGATCCGAAGATCAAACCAATTAATCCCTTGACCTTCCTTTATCTTAGTAAAGGTTAACAAAGTGGAATTAAGATTCAATTCTCATCATCATTGATAAGGATAGCTAGGATATGACCTCTAATTTCTCATACCTTGCCAAAAGTTTATTTACAGTCATCTATTTATTTTACTTGCCATTTAAATTACTTGTTCTTCATTTACTTTAATTGCTAATTAAACCATTCTCTCCTCATTCTCAAAACCCCAATTTACAATCTCCATAACCAATAATAAGAACATACTTCCCTGCAGTTCCTTGAGAACATGACCCGATGTTTGAATACTTCGGTTATCAATTTATTTAGGGGTTTGTTAATTGTGACAACCAAAACGTTTGTAAGATAGGTTGATTGCTTGGTTTAGTAACTATACTTGGAACGAGAGTTTACTATAACCTCTAAACCATCAATCTTCCAGTTTTTTCAATGCTTTCTTTGGGAAATGTCTCCAGCCATTGAGATGCCTTATCCCTTAAAGAGAATGGAAATAGCAGCAACTTGTAGATATCCAGATGTACACCATTTGTCTTGACTGTTTCATATATCCTCAGGAAGACAGATAAGTGTTGATTTGGGTCTCTAAGGGGGCCTTTTCCATAAGAAAAATTATTTTGCACCAAAGTGATAAGTTGAGGTTTCAACTCAAAGTTATTGGCATGAACATTTGGAGTGAGTATACTACTCCCACAGTTTCTTAGGTTAGGGAAGGTGTTACAGGCTAGAACTCTCCTTGGAGTTTGGCCATTGTTGTTGGCCACATCCTCTGGTCGATTAGGGAGATTATCCTCCATCTCTTGATCTCCCTCTTCTGACTCTTCTTCTCCAATCACTCCCTTCCCTCTTGCTTTTCTTCTTAATCTCAAGAAAGTTCTCTTTGGTTCAAAATCAAAAGAGGATGATGCAGCTCTTCTTCTTCCTGGCATACAACACAAACAAACCAAAAGAAAGGAAAAACAAAAGCAGAACACCCTATTGCTGGAGTGAAGTTAACAGAGACAAAATCTCAAACAGTTAGTAGGCTTAATAAAAACAAATAAAAATGCTTAATCTAGATGATCACCTACTTAATCATTGTTAATCTAAATCAATCCCCGGCAACGGCGCCAAAAACTTGATACATGAAAATTAGAATTACACACGTATGAACTAGCCGGCAAGTATACCGGGTCGCATCAAGTAATAAAACACGCTTGGAGTGAGGTTAATCCCACGAAGATTGATGGATTAAGCAGCTTTACTGAGGTGATTTGTCTAGTTAAGTGAATATTGATGAATCGAGTGAAATTTGATTAACAAGAAAGTAAATTGATAGAAACTTAAATAGCAAGAAATTAAATGACTGAAACGTAAAGAACAAGAAAGTAAAACAGTTGAATGTAAATGAGAACAAAAATTAAATTGCATCAAATATAAAAGGGCTTTAGGTGCAGGGAAATTTAAGAGCAATTCTAAAGAAAATGAATAAAGATTGATGATGAGTAAGATCACTAGGGATTAGAAATATTGATTTCTCTTGAATTGATGGTGATCAATTCCTTCTCAATCATGTGAAACAGATCCATGGCAGATTGTAAGTAATTAGATCCCAATCTCTTGGTGATTCAATTTCTCTTATCATAAACAATTGCCAATCTCTTGATCTAATTTCTCATGAGAAGAGGTGAAGATTAATAGCTAATCCTGTATGCCACACAACTCTCAGGATCTCAATTCAGGGTGGTTACATCTCACATAACAACCAAGAATATCTTAATCAAGAGAATTATGAGAGGATGAACTCTAAACTGACTTCTCTGACTCCTTTCTCAAGTTCATCACATAATTCAAATAGATTCAATCCCTATCTCGATAGTAATTGAATCTGTGAAGAACTAGAGTTTCCTCTTAGATGAATCCACTTGAATTGAGAGGAAAAGAAGAATTATCAATTCATTGAAACCAACAGAGCTCCTCCCCCTAGTGAAGATGGGGTTTAGTGATTCATAGCTCTAAGTTCAAACAGAATTTTCAAATTGAAAATGAAATTCAGCATTGAAAAGGAAAAGAAAATCAAAACTGTGTATGGAAAGTAAAACTACAAAAGTAGTATAGAGTTCTTAGCTGAAAAGTAAAATTTGAAAGTGCAAAGAGTACAAAAGTAGATCTAAAAGAAAAAGAAACTCAAAAAGTAGATCCAGAAGAAGTCTTCAATGATTCAAGATGCCCCTTATTTATACTAGTTTAGTGGCTACTTCAGGTGTACTTGCCAGTGCTTCAAGTGGGCTTTTTAATTTGTACTTGAATTCAGCTCCAGGAGAACGTAACGCTCTTTGCGAAAATGGAGCACTCAGCCACCGATGCGTACGCGTCCTCTACGCGTGCGCGTCATCAAGTTCTTAGTACTTGTCAAGCGTATGCGTGATATATGCCTACACGTCCTTTGATAGTGCTCTCCATGAGAACACAACGCTCGCACCAAGAGTGCTCTCCCATGCCTACGCGTCTTCCACGCATACGCGTGGATGTCAAAATGTCAATTCCACACTGCCGCTCCATCCATGCGTTTGCGTGATCCTCCACTAATGCCACACCCACGCATACGCGTCACTGACAAGTACGCGCCGATAGCCAAACTTTGATTCCCAGTTTGAGAGTTGTCGTAGGCGCTCTTTGAAAGAGAGTGTAGCGCTCTTTGCTGAAGACCACTGATCCTCCCCACGCGTTCGCGTCATCCACGCATACGCATGGCTCTTCGAAAATTGCTACTCCAGGCGTACGCGCCACATACGCGTACGCATCGCTAAAGAACGTAGCGCTCTTTGAAAAAGAGCGTAGCGCCAAGAGGTGAGCTGTAGGAGAACGTAGCATTCTCAAAATGAGCGTAGCGCTCTTTCTCCCCTGCCATGATCACAAAACAACTTCATCAAAGCTCTGCATCTCAAATTTTTATCATTCAAATATTTAACACTTTTCTTATATCATTTGCATAGAATTAAGCACAAAATCACCTAGCCCTTGACATATTAATGTATGATGAGAACTTCATTCAAATGCTTATTTATTTGGAATAAAATGCATGAAATTAAGCTAAAACTACATAAACTAAGTATCTAATCTAAAACAAAATGCGAATGCATCAAGCTGCTACTTCCTTCGATTGAAGTCTTCATCGTTTTAGTTTGCCTTTCTAATACTCTACTCTTTTGTTTTCCATTTAATTGCTTGTGGTCATATTTGGATATTATTAATTTTGAATTTATTAATGCAATGAACTATTTTTATATTTAATTTCATTACTTGTTTGATTTCTTTCAATTAATTATTAGCTCCAAATTTACTTTTATTAATTTAATTTTAATTACCATGTCTCCTATCTACTCCCTTTAGATCTTTGTGAAAATGGCATTCATGTTAATGGACTAGAGCTCCCAACTTGGCTTTGGAATTGATTAATTGGAAACCCTTGAGTTGGAATACTCGAGTATTAATTTCTAAATGGAAATTGTTAGCTAACTCAATTTTCACTAACTCTAATCCTTCCCTGTGAAGTGATTAGGAGTTGTAAATCAGAGTTAGTGTTACCTACTTGACTTTTCTTTATTAGTTAGAGGATCACTAATTGGAAGTAATAACCTTCTACTATTATACCTGGGAAGGTCAACAAGGATAGAAACTCCAATTAATCTTCTCCTAGCCAAGGCTTTTATTTCAAATACATAACACCTCTTGTCATTATACATTACTTTAATTTCTGCTTATTTAATTTTTCCGTTCTAAATCTGAAAAATACTCAGAAAATTCCTAATCAATAATTTACACCTCTGTGTCAACTCTTTGGGAAATGACCTGGGAATTCTACTATCAGTTATTTAATCTTAATTGTGACACAAATTAAATTGGTAGTGGGACTTTCATCGGTTAAGACTGTACTGACAATGCTGCTTTTATTAAAATTTCTTAACCAGGATTTTTCCTCCCATAAGTGCTCAACTATCTTTTTCACATTTTCACAAAAATATACAATACCCAATTCCTAAACCAGATGTTTCCAAACCAATTTTTCCACACTTAAATCATGAACACTTTCACTAGTTTAAGCTAACCAAGGATTCAAATTAAGGACATTATTGTTTTCCGCTTAGAGTTAGTGATGAGCTAAAGTAAAGAATAGATGGGGTTAAAAAGGCTCAACATTAGTTTACAAGGGATAATGAAAGGGTAAGGCCATATGGGTATGTAAGCTTAGTGAAACAAGGCCTCAATCACATAAGTACATGCTTACATCAAACAACGGAAATATAGAATCAATAAAGACAAAGATCACAATTTTAGAGAGAACAACACACACCAAAACATAATATTGGTTGATAAAATGCAACCAATCTAGTAGGTTCAAAATCTCACTGGTTTTGTGTGTTCGAGCTCTAAAACCATGTTCCAAATTAAATATCTTCAGGCAAGTTCAACCAAAATTTTAATTCAAATTAGTGAAATGCACTAAAAAGTTTCTTGAAAAAGAAAATATTACTTCAACCAAGAAGTACATACATGCAAGAAACTAACTACCATGCAATCTATCATATAATGCAACAACTCAGTAACAAAGAAAACTAAACATTGGTGTTGAAACGAAAGTAACTAACCCACGAAAGTCGGTATCGACCTCCCCACACTTAATGATTGCACCGTCCTCGGCGCATGCAAAGATGTGCAAGTGGACGGGTTGCGACAACTGATGCGCTTTCTCCAAAGATTGTGTGGCGGGACTTGTTTTTCACCCCATTTAGAAGTGTTTCCTTTCTCTTCTTGGTGGCCATCCTGAAAGAAGAGAAAAAGAAAGAAGAATAATCCTAAACAAAGATATGCAAATAAATAAAATATGGGTGGGCTAATGCCAAATAATAATGAGGTTCTCAACTACATGGTAGCTATAACATGCAAGTGAGAAAACAATATAGGTAAATGGCATATCAATAGTACAAGAATTACAAAAAAAGAGCGAGAGAGAGTTGGTCATGAAAGACAATATAAGGTCATACCAATGTACAAGGAATACAAGTGTCATAAAAGATTAGCATTGACCTATAAAGAATATCAACCAATAATATAAAATAGCTCACTAAGCACCAAAATAATGAAAGAAATATGCAACAGTTGAGTAAGAAATTTTAATACCAATGGGAAAAATAGCAAATTTAGAAAAGGACATGAAAACATGTACAAAATTAAAATTCAATGAATGAAAGTATGCAACGGCAATAAACAAAAGCAAATGATAGATGAGAAAAATGAGAAGTGAAATTTTGAAAAGAGGGAGAAAGAAAAATAAAGAAAGGTGAGTGAGAAATAAATGAGGGAAGTGAGAAGGAGAAAGAGGATGGAAAGAAAAGAAATGGGGGAAGGGGAGAAAGAAGAAGAAGAAAGAAGAAAGAAAGAAGTAAAGAAGAAATGAGAGAGAGAGAAGAAGTAGGGCAGATGCGATGCGGAGGTGACGCGCACGCATGGACCACGCGACTAGCATAAACTTCTCCCACGCGTGCATGTGACCCACGCGTACGTATCACCCTCTATTTTCCCCATTCCAAGCCTACGCTTGCCAGACGCGCACGCGTTGCATTCCATTCTTCCAACCCACGCTTACGCGTGACCCACGTGTACCCAAGGGAACCCCGGTTCCACCCCTCTTCTTTTCTTCTCCTCTTTCTATTTCTCTTATTCTTTTCTCTTCTCTTCTCTTCTTTTCCTCTCCAACCATCAGCTACCACCACCACTACCATCCACCACCATTTTCTTTAGTTTATTAGTTAGTAAATAAGTTAGTTAGTTAGTTGGTTTGTCAGTTAGTTTTATTTTTTGTTTTTGGTGCTAAGTGCTGGATTCTTGATTTGATTTGCTGTTTTTTTATGTTGAAATTGTTTATTGTTGGACTTCTTTGTTGAGGTTACCTTTTGTTACTTGGTTTTGAATTTTTCATGTTTCATTCTGTGCATGCAAAGTACTTTTGAATTGCCTTCAAGAATTTTAAATTTTCTGAATTGCATATTTTGGCCAGCATGTGATTTGATTTCATTATCTATTGTTAGGCAATTGTGTATTATCAATGCATTATTTGTTCGGTGATGCTTGTTTATGATTGATCTTTATTTACATCACCTAGTTCATGCATTGAGATTTCAGAATTGTGAAATTGGATCGTAAGCTTACCTAGTGACATCTTTTTGAGCTTTCTATGCTTTGTGGACCATGCTCACTATGTGATAGATTTCAACTTTTATTACTCTTTCCGTAAGTTCCATAGCACCCATGTCTTCCACTTTTATGTCAATTAGGTATTGCAAATAAAATTGAAAGTGTGTCATTGATTGATGTGTAAGTTTCATATTCTATTTTGTTCATTAAGTATTCGTGCACATCAATCTATATCCATTCATTATCCAATTCACAATTGCTTGATTCTTGCTTGAGTACTTTTATGCTTCTTTACTTCTTGTTTGTTTATCCTAACTTACAAGTTTTCTTTAAAGTATTTCAAGCATACTAGAATGAGTGAAGTGCATGCTTCTTTTGTGTAATTGTGACATGGCTTTTCATGCTAGTGTGTGTGTCCTAAATTGTGCGCAACTTATAACTCACACAATATTTTTCCATAATGTCACACTAACTCACTCACTCCATTCTAGTGATTCTTACCTCATTCCAACAATCTACGCTTCCTTGCTTTTGCATTTTCTCATCTAACGGTGTTATTTTCTATTTTTCATGGATGATTCACCATAAGCAACAAAGGGAAATGGGAGAAAGAACATGCAGCAACCGGTTGATCCACCAGCTGAAGGTGGCAACCCGTGTAGTCGTCGTACCCCCTTGCTCATCTTTGAATGCACCGAGGACGGTGGAAGCTTTAAGTGTGGGGAGGTCATCTGACCAATCGGCCATTTTTGGGTGACAAATTTCTAACCCCCAACACTTTCACACTTTATTTTTTCCTTCTACTACTAGGTCTTTTAGAATATTTAGTTGCATTTTCTTAGTTTGTATATATATATATTAAACTTAGTCAAAATAATGAAATTTTTCAAAGAATTTATCTATAGGGCATCACAAATTGATTTGAGTAAAAATTTTTCATTGAAGTTGCTTGAATTATATATTGTGGAACATGTTTTTGAGCTAAGAACACAAAACCTTTGTTAGTTTTTAGCCTAATTGTGTGGTTACATCATATAACCATTATTTTCATTCTTTTGTGTATTATTCTCTTTCTATGATTATAATCTTTGATTTGTTTGATTCTTTATGTCCATTATTTTGTGTATGAATACATTTATATGATTGAGGCCTTTATTTCATTCGAGCTCACTTACTCGAATGGCCTTACCTTTTATCCACCTTTGTTAGCCAATTTTGAGCCTATTTGAACCCCCTTTGTTCTTAAATTGAGCACATTACTAGCCTTAAAGCAGAAAATAATTAAAATTTTCCCCTTGACTATAGTTTCCTCCCTGTTGGTGATAACCTTGGTTGGGGCGATTGTAGTAGGCATTAGTAGCCACCAAGGTATTATCTTCTTGGAGGTTTGGGCACTCATCGGTGTAATGGGAGTAGCAAGAGCGAATTCCGCACACTCTTTGGGGGATCAATTGTTGACTTTGTTGTGGTTGAGGAAGTGGAGATTGTTGTTAATTTAGTTGGAGTTGCTTAAGAATGTTTGTCATTTCTCCCAAGGTTTTGGTAAGGGCGGCGGTCTCACCACTAGAAGAAACTTCATTTATGGCTCTTGGATGGTTGTTCCTTTGTCTAGCATGTTGTGTGGACTCGTCCGAATCGGTGATTAATTGCCATGCCTCCTCCAGCGTTCTATACTTTATCAAGGAACCATTGCTTGAGGCATCCAAGAGAATCTTGTGTTGGGGTTTCATTCCTTGGCAAAAATAGCTAATCAACACTAGGGTGTCAATCATATGGTGGGGGCATGAGTCAAGTAGTCTCCGAAACCCTTCCCAATACTCGTATAGAGTTTCCATCTCACCTTGGACAATGCATGAAATTTCTTTCCTCAATCGGTCGGTCACTTCCGGAGGAAAGAATTTATCTAGGAACTCCCTTCTAAGCAACTTCCAATCACCAACAATCTCATCGGACAAAGTATAAAACCACTTCTTGGCTCTTCCCTCAAGTGAGAAGGGGAAGGCAAACAACCAAATAGCCACCTCGTCGGAACCCTCTCGCCTAGTTGTCGAACATACACCTTGGAAGTCTCTAAGGTGTATAATAGGATCTTGGGCGGAGAGTCCATGAAATTTTGGTAGAAGATTAATCAAGGCAGTCTTGAGTTCAAAATTAGCATTTAGCTTCGGATGTCGCAATGGTAGCGGTTGAAGAAAAAAGTTCGGAGCACCGGCTTCCTTAAGAGTGACTCTCCTTAGAGCACCGGCCATAGTCTCGCGACCTAGATCAATGGAAGAAGTATTAGTAGTATTGATGGAAGAATATATCGTTCCTTCTTCGAATGACGATTCCGATTCAACCTCGGATAGGGTTGGTGAATTGGTAGGAACCCTTTCACCACCTCTAAAGGCTAACCTTCTCTGAGCCTGCCTAATATGGAGCAAAGTTCTCTCAATTTTGGGATCAAAAGTGGCTAAGCTCAGATCTGGTAGTGAACGCGTCATTCAATGAAAGAGGCGTAGAGTTCATGACAAGAAAAAGAAAATGCACTAACAAAGATTAGTCCTAACTATCAATCAATCTAGCAAACAATCAATGAAAAATGCAAGTATTCACATATCCACATATTTACACTAACCAACAACAAGGCACACAATTACAACTTCCCGGCAACGGCACCATTTTGATGAGCTATATTTTGTCGGTATAGAATTATCTAGTGGAATTATGTCATGTGTATAGTCTAGACCAACATCAAAATGTAAACAAATCATTAAAAATGTATTAGTCTTGAGTCATTCTCCCTAGGAGTTGCCATATGGTGCACATCATTGGCTAGGAATCTCTTGCTATTTGAGGTTGAATGCAAGAAATGTAAACAAGCTTGCATAAAAGTAATGAACAAATAGCAATGGAACTAAGGGACACAAGAAATTAAAATCAAGCAAGAGTAAATGATATTCAATCAATATAAAAGCTTTGGCCAGGGTTGAGAATTGGAAGTCCTATCATTATTATCTCCATCAATTGTGACATCAATTGGTTATTGCTCCACTTAGTTAACCTCTAACTATGAAGGAAAGTCAAGTGAAGATAATCAATTTGAGTCCACAAGTCCTAGTCTAATCCTATGGAGAGACTAGAGTTAGTGTCATTCAAATCACTTAGCATTTTTCCAATTGTCAATCAACAAAGGACCTTGATAATTCAAGTATCTCCAATCACACAACCCCTAAGCCAAGAGTGAAGAACTACTCCATAGCTATAGTTGACATTTTCTCAAACAATTGGTGAGCAATAATGGAAGACATCATGAAATTGAGAAGAGAAACTAAATTAAAGCTATCTATTGCAAACAATTAACAACAATCAATAATTGACAACAATTAACATGAAATTCCTCAATTCATTAATAGAAATCAAAGTAACAAAGTCTAGATCCAAGATCTACAATGCTAGAGTAACAAATACACTAAATTGGGAGTAGAAGAGAAGGATCTACAACTAGAACAATATAGAATTGAAACAAATTCAGATCTTACCAAACGATTCAAGTGCAATTGGAATGAGAAAGCTAAAAACCTAGAGAGAAGTTGGAGTTTCTCTCTCTAAAAATGTAACTTCCAAAAGTAACTAACCAAAATTGAGTAAAAGATGAGTTCTCCTTCTATCCTTGGTCCTTTTAATCTTTTCCCGCCAGAATTTCACTCAGAATTGGGCCAGCAGCTTCTCTGAAATCGCCAGGCATGTTTTCATTAAAGAGGTCACGTATGCGTCGATGGGCTTTTCACGATCCACGCGTACGCCTCTATGAGATTTTTCCCATCCACGCGAATGCGTTCCTTTCTCGCGCGCCAATCCAGATCCCAGCTCCCACGCGTGCGCGTCGGTGCTACTGCTCCAAAACTCCATTTTTTTGGGCCTTCCACTTGTGCATGCTTCCTCTCCCTCTTCTAGACCATTCTTGCCCCTATAGGCTATGAAATTACTCAACAAATAGATCACGGCATTGAATGGTAATAAAGGGTGATAAAAATATGGCTTATTTAGGGCCTAAAGAGCATGTTTTCAACCATTAAGTGAAATTGGGAAGGAAACACAAAAACATGCATTTTATATGGATAAGTGTAATGGAATGTTGATAAAATCATCCTAATTACACACAAAATGTACCATGAAATAGTGGTGCATCAACCACATGAACCGTTTGAAGTTTATTATGACGCCTCATTGAAAGTCTTGGGTTGTGTGTTAATGAAACACCGGAATGTGGTAGCTTATGCTATGCGTCAGCTAAGACCACATGAGGTAAATTACCCAACTCATGACTTGGAATTGGCGGCAGTTGTGTTTGCTTTGAAGATTTGGAGGCACTACTTGTACAGAGTAAGGTGATAAACCCCAATTTTGTGGTTTATCTTTTGTTGTTTTTAGGGGATTTTATCGACTTTTCTCACATTTATTCAATGAAATAGCATGGTTTTGTAATTCTCCCTTAATTTGTGCTTAAATATAAAAACATGCATTTTAGGCCTTTAATTTGCTAGTTTTAATTCACCTTTGATTCCACTAGATGCCTTGATGTGTTTGTTAGTGAATTCAGGTTGGAAAGGCTAGGAATGGATCAAAGGAGTGAAGAGAAAAGCATACAAAGTACAGAATTCAAAAAAAATCAAGGATTTGGTGTGCATTCATCGATGCACACACGTAACAGACGTGCACGCGTGGATATGAAGTTGCATGGCGACATGTACGCGTGACATGACGCGTATGCGTGGAAAGTAAAATGCCAAGTGACGTGTACGCATGACCCATGCATACGCGTCGTAGCTCGCACGTGACTTCATTAAAGTGAAAACGTTGGGGGCGATTTCTGAGCTTTCTAGTCCCAAATCCAACTGATTCCAGGAACTATTTCATGCAGAATTGAAGATTGGACAAGGGGGGCACTTAGGATAGTTATGATGAGCCTTTAGTTAGTTTTCTAGAGAGAGAAGCTCCCTCCTCTCTCTAGAATTAGGTTAGGATTAAGTTAAATTCTCTTAGATCTAGGTTTAATTTCTTGATTTCATCTTGTTTCCCTTACAATTTCTAGTTCTATTGTCTTGATTCTCCTATTTTCTCTTGTTAATTTCTCAATTTGGTTATTTCTATGTTGCGAAAACTTTTGTCAATTTAAATTTCCTTTAATGGAATTTGAGGTATCTCAAGTTAATTTTGCTTCCTTTAGTTGTTGTTGTTGATTTCTTGTATTGGGTAGTAGTAGATTTCATTAATCCTTGCAATTTATGATGCTTTCCTTTTATGCCTTCCAAGTGTTTGACAAAATGCTTGGTAGGATGTTAGAGTAGCTTTTGAGCATTCTTGGCTTAGAAAGAGAAATTGGGCAATCTTGAGTAATTAATACCCAACTTACGTTGGTGATCTATGGTTGTTAGTTAATATTGTTTCCATTGACTCTAATCTCTTGCTAATTCAATTAGTAGGTTGATTAGGACTTTTGGATTGAGATTAACTAGTCTTATTTAACTTTCTCTCATGTGAAGATAATTTTGTACCTTCTTCTATTATTGGAGATGACTAAATAAGATAAGCTCTTGGTAATTATTGTACGATCATTAATGAGTAGGATGGAAAGCTTAACTCTCAACCCTTACCATGAATGTCTCTCTTTAGTAATTGCTTTCCTTAATTGCTCGCTTAGTTTATTTTCTTGTTCTTTTATCAATCAAACCCCCCTTTGTGATACCATAACCAATAATACGCATACCTCACTGCAATTCCTTGAGAAGACGACCCGAGGTTTAAATATTTTTGTTATTTTTATTGGGGTTTGTACTTGTGACAACCACAAATTAAACTTTGATTGAGCATTGCTCGTCGGTTAGGAACTATACTATCAATGAAGTTATTTCCTCTTTTACCTAGAAGAAATTCTTATACCGACAACTTTCTTACATCATAAGCTTTAGAGTCTTTTTTATCACAAGAGTCTCAAGTACATCTTTGATTAGAAAGAGCTCAATATATACCAAAGAAAATGGATGGAGCTACTGAAAGAGTATGATTTTGAACTAAGTTATTATCCCAGGAAGGCTAATGTTGTAGCGGATGCCTTAAGAAGGAAGTTATTGACTATCGCTTGGATGAGGATTAATGATGAGGATTTAGCAAACAAGTTTACAGAGCTTAAGTTGGATATTTGTGAGATTGATGGAAACGCTTGTTTAAACCAATTGCATATCTTAAGTACTTTCAAGGCAGAAGTTCAGAGGGCCCAAAAAGACGAACAAGAGCTTCAGAGAATGTTTCAACCAATTGGAAAAGAAAGGCAAGGAGAGTTCACTAAAGACAATAAAGGTATATGGAAGTATAAGGGGTGGATTTTTGTGCCAGATGTTGGGAGTTTGAGGCAAGAATTATTAACGGAGGCTCAAAATAGCAGATTCTCTATTCATTCAAGAAGTACGAAGATGTATCATGATCTAAAGAAAATTTTTTCGTTGCCTTGGATGAAGGGTGATGTAGCTTCACTTGTTTCTAAATGTCTAATGTGTCAAAAGATGAAGATAAAGCACTAAAGACAGTCGGGAATGCTACAACCTTTGGAGATTCCTCAATGGAAGTAGGAAGGAATTTCTATGTACTTCGTAACAGGTTTATCGAGGACTAGGTTAGAATTTGATGCGGTTTGGGTGATCATGGATCGCTTAACCAAGTCCGCTCACTTTCTACCTATCCGAGTGAATTATTCATTAGAAAAATTGGTGAGATTGTACATTAAAGAGATAGTGAGATTGAACTATGTGCCAACAACGATAGTATCAGACTGAGATCCCCGATTCACATCAAGGTTTTGGGTAGCTTTCAAAGAGCTTTCGATACGAGACTATGTCTCAACACAGCATATCATCCACAAACTGATGGACAGTCGGAGAGGACTATTTAGACTTTGCTCATATGCTAAGGGCGTGAGTGTTGGATCAACTAGGAAGTTGGGACCATTATATGCCATTGGTGGAGTTTCTACTGTGTTGGTATGAAGCGGGTGAATCAACTGTGTTGGGACCGGATTTGGTAGCAAGACCACAGAGAAGATCAAGAAATTTGAGCTAGAATTCTAACTGCACAGAGCCGACAGAAAAGTTACGCGGACCAGAGGAGGAAGCCGTTAGAGTTCGAAGAAGGTGAACACGTATTTCTAAAGGCCACCCCAATGACTGGGATTGGTAGAGCGATAAAGAGGAAGAAGTTGAACCCGAGATACATAGGGTCGTTTGAGGTGTTGAGGTGAGTCAGGCCAGTGGATTGTCAAATAGTCTTGCCACCGCATTTGTCTAACCTGCATGACGTATTCCATGTGTCAGAATTTTGTAAGTACACATCGGATGCGGTTCATGTGTTAAAGCCTGAGTCGGTTGAATTGAAGGAGAAATTGACATTTCAAGTCACGCCAGTGAGGATTGATAACACTAGTGTGAAGAAGCTACGCAGAAAACAAGTTCTGTTAGTGAAAGTGGCCTGGAGAAGAGCTGGGATTGAAGAACACACTTGGAAATTAGAGTCATAGACGCGGAAGGATTATCCCAAGTTATTCTTAGGTAATTCATAAATTTTGTAGACAACATTTTTAATTTGATGGGGAGAATGTAAAACTAGAAGTTAATTACTGTTTAATCAAAATAAAATAATAAATTAATTATCGGATATAGGTTCAGAAAATTAGAAGTGTTAATTTTAAAATTTGAAAGTGAAAATTGAATTCAGTGAATTTTTCCGAATGGGAAAATATAATTTTCTACGGAAAATTGCTAAAAAGGCGAACTGGTAAATTAGCCAACAGTACCGGCTTTAGTGTGTCTAGTACTATGTGAGAGTGATAAAAACTATAGAAAAACTTAAAAAAGTAATTAAAATTAAAACCAGGCACTAATCTTAAATGTTTTGGCCTGAAGTTGGGTCAAACAAACCAAAAATGCTATGCGGTTACAGCAGGGTGATGGGATATTTTTGTGGAAAAACGAATTTCTCCAAAACACACAAAACTAACCGGCAAGTGCACCGGGTCACATCAAGTAATAATAACTCACGGGAGTAAGGTCGATCCCACAGGGATTGAAGGATTGAGCAATTTTAGTTTAGTGGTTGATTTAGTCAAGCGAATCAAGATTTGGGTGAGAGATTTGTGATTTGCAGAATTTAAATTGCATAGAAAGTAAAGGGAATGGGTAATTGGCATGAAATTAAAGAGAACTGAAATTTAAAGTGCTGAATCTTAAAGAACAAGAAATTAAATGGCAGAAACTTAGAATGCAAGAAATGTAAATTGCAGAATCTTAAAGTGCAAGAAATGTAAATGGCTTGAATTGTAAAGGGAATTGGCAATTGGATTTGCAGAATTTAAACAAGGAAAAGTAAATTCCAACAAACAGAG
The DNA here is from genome assembly GCF_059453495.1 of Arachis ipaensis. Lineage (NCBI taxonomy): Eukaryota > Viridiplantae > Streptophyta > Magnoliopsida > Fabales > Fabaceae > Arachis > Arachis ipaensis. The sequence continues at coordinate 78,299,454 of NC_142441.1, read as the reverse complement.
AAGTAAAGGATGACTTGAATCGAACCGGATCTTAAAACAGAAATGTGAATGAGATTTAAAAACATTAAACAGAGGATGTAAAATTGGAATTCAGATCTCAGGACTCAAGAGACTAGATAACCAAGTCTAGATCTCAATGCCTTCCTAGATCCAACAAGAGTAATTGCAAAGGAAATGTAAATTGCAGAGAAAGTAGATGAGGGAGCAAGTAATAGAAACTAAAATTCAATTAAGCAGAGAATTAAACAAGATCCCAAGGTGAGATTGAAACAGAAGTTCTTCAATTCTCCACCCAATATCCAAAGCAAGAAAATTAAAGAGTGCTGGGCAAGAACAAGGAAGAAGAGAGATCAATTCTCCTCCCCAATTCTCTTGAATTAAAATAACAATGCTAGAATGTAAAATGAGCTCTCTGCTGCAAGTATTGAAAAATTCTAAAAAGGAAGCTCTCCTAAAAACTTAAATCCTATGCTATTTATACACTTTCTTCAAATGGTCTTCAAGCCTTCAATTGGGCCTTTGCTCTTGATGGAATTGGGTTGATAGAGGCCTTGGTTGATTGCTCTTGGAGTTTGGAGAAGAACCGAATTGAACCGGGTTTGGAATCATGAAAGCTTGAGTAAAAGTTTGAGTAAAAGTTTGAGGCAAACTTTTACTCCAACTTTTCACATCAGCCACCCTCTTTTGCTGATACCAACGTTGGGGCAAAAGTTAGGGGTCAAACTTTTGCTCCAACGTTGGCCTCCCCTTGCACACTCATGGCACCAACGTTAGCCAAAAAGTTAGAGGCTAACGTTGGCGCAAACTTTTGCTCTCCAGGGTGTGTTGTTCATGCGCCAACGTTTGCCAAAAAGTTAGGGGCGAACGTTGGCGCAAACTTTTGCTCTCCAGGGTGTTGATTTGTGATGCCAAAAGTTTGCCAAAAAGTTTGAGGCAAACTTTTGCTCCAGCTTTTTGCCCAAAAGTTTGCATAAAAGTTTGAGGCAAACTTTTGGTCCAGCTTTTTGCTCCCTAGTTCATTTTCACTTATTCCAAAAGTTTGAGGCAAACTTTTGCTCAAACTTTTTGTCCTCTCTTCCTCCTAGCCATTCCTTCTTGCTTCAACCTTTCTCCAAGCTTTCTTCACCTATCATTAATCAACCAAAGACATCAAAGCTATGCTCAAAATCATGAGATATTCATTCTTTCATAATATGTGACAATTATAGCATAAAACCTCATGAAATAGCATGAATTCATACATGGTTGATTAAATCAAAGGAAACATGAAAATCTACCCAATTGGCTTGCTTATGGCTCAATAAAGTGCATAATTTAATTGTAAACAAAAGAAAAAGGCTAGTGAAACTAGGCTAAGATGACTTGTCATCACAGGGCCAAGTTGGGCTAAAGCCCAACATATATATACCCTTTTTAATGAGCCATTCAGCTTATTCACCATATTTCAGAAATACATGCAGCTAAGATTCAAAGGTGAAGGAAGAGAGCTTGACACTATTAACTCATCACATTTAGAATGCTCCATTTGAACATGTGTAGCTCTAGAAAAGCTCCTTCGAGTGCATAGAGGTCAGATCCTGACAGCATCTACAGTGCTTTCTCTGTCTCTGAATTAGACTTTTGCTCCAGCTCCTCAATTTCAGCCAGAAAATACCTGAATTTGCTTAAAAACACATAAACTCAAAGTAAAATCCAAAAAGATGAATTTTACACTAAAACCTATGAAAATATAATAAAACATAAATAAAATATGCTAAAAACTATATGAAAATGATGCCAAAAAGCGTATAAAATATCCGCTCATCATAACACCAAATTTAAACTGTTGCTTGTCCCTAAGCAACTAAAAACAAAGTAGGATAAAAAGAAGAGTAAGATACAATAAATCTCAGAGTTTTCAATGAAGTTCAGTTTCAATTTGACGAGCGGGACTTAGCAGCTTTTTGCTTCTGAATAGTTTTGGTATCTCACTATCCATTGAAGCTCAGAAGTGTTGGCATCCTTGGGAACTTAGACTTCAGATGATATAATTGACTCTTCTAGTTTAGTTCTTTTTTATTCTTGAACACAGCTTTTAGAGTCTTGGCCGTGGCCCTAAGCACTTTGTTTTCCAATATTACCACCGGATACATAAATGCCACAGACACCTAACTGGGTGAACCCTTTCGAATTGTGATTCAGCTTTTCTAGAATCCCCAGATAGAGGTGTCCAGAGTTCTTAAACACACCCTTTTAGAAATAGAGAGGTGCATAAAGATAGATAATCATGCACTAGAAATAGGAAACAGACATAAAATATAATAGCAAACAGAAAATAACTTAGGCAAGAGAATTAAGGGAATGGGTCCACCTTAGTGATTGCGACTGCTGCTCCTTCTAGAGAAGCCACTGGTCCGCTCGATTTCTTCTATGTCACGCCCCTGCCTCTGTTGTTCTTCCCTAATGGTTCTTTGATCTTCTCTTGTCTCATGGAGGATGTGGACTGCTCCTGGTGGTCTAACTTCAGCTGATCTACGTTTGAACTCCACTCTCATAGAGAGGTGTTCAGTTGATTGATAAACCCCAATTTTAGGGTTTATCTTGTGCTTAATTTAGTAGATTTTATCCAGTAAACTCACACTTATTCATATAATTCGCATGTTTTACATTTTCCTTCCTAATTTTGTGCTATGATTGAAAACATGCTTCTTTGGCCTTAAATTTGCTAATTTTAATCCTCTCTTATTACCATTCGATGTAGTGATATGTTTGTTAAGTGTTTTCAGAGTTTATAGGGCAGGAATGGCTTAGAGGATGGAAAGGAAGCATGCAAAAGTGGAAGAAATACAAGAAATTGAAGGAGTTGCTAAGTTGTCAAGCCTGACCTATTTGTACTAAATCAATCATAACTTGAGCTACAAAGGTCCGAATGAGGCGGTTCTAGTTGCGTTGGAAAGCTAACATTCGGGGCTTCAAAATGATAGGCAATTTTTCATAGTTGCCATGTAGTTAGGTGACGTGCATGCGTGGATCACGCGTGGCCTTGCGAAAGTTTAGCGACGCGTACGCGTGACCGAGCCACGTGCTGCACGTATCTGAAAGCACTGGGGGAAATTTCTGGGCTGTTTTTGGCCTAATTTTAAGCCCGAAAACACTGATTAGTGACTGTAAAGTGAAGGAATCAATACACAACATTCATTCACAACACATTAGGTTTAGATGTAGTTTCTTAGGGAGAGAAGCTCTCTCCTCTCTCTAGGTTTTAGGTTTCTTGGTTTTAATTCTTCTGAATTTCATATTTATATCTTAGTTCAATTTAGTTTCTTTTCTCATGTTAGATTTGATTTTCTATTTAATGCAATTTGAGGTATTTCATATTTATTGCTTCTTCCATTATTTGTTATCAGTGATTTTGCAATTGTTGGTTTTAGTATTTACATTCTCTTATTGCTTTTCTATGCTTTTATTTTGCGCCCACCAAGTGTTTGACCAAATGCTTGGTTGGATTTTAAATTAGATTTTTATATTCTTAGCTTGGATTGAGTAATTAGAGACTCTTGAATTATCAAAGGTCTTTTATTGATTGGTGATTGAGATTTTCTAGTTGGCTTGAGATTCACTAACACTGGTCTTTGACTAGGACTTGTGAACTTAAGTTAACTTTACTCAGTTGACTTTCCTTCATTGTTAGAGGTTAGCTAAGTGAAGCAAAAGGTAATTACCATCATAATTGACAATGATAATGAGGATAGGAATTCTAATTATCAATCCTTGCTAGGACTTTTCTTAATTGTTAGTTTATTTTTTTGTCATTTACATTACTTGTTCCACATTTCAAAAATCCAAAAAGATAGAATCCCATAACCAATAGTAACATACTTCCCTGCAATTCCTTGAGAGACGACCCGAGGTTTAATACTTCGGTTATTTTTATTGGGTTTGCTTAAGTGACAAACAAATTAAATTTGATTGAGGTTTAATTGTCGGTTTAGATCTATACTTACAACGCGCTTACTTTTGTGAAATTCTTTACCGACGATTTTTCCCGCATCAATTTTTGGCGCCGTTACCGGGGAATTGCAAATGTGTGTCTTATTATTGGTTATTGTATATATTTGCTTTTTGCTTGTTTGTTAGTTTTTGTTAATTTTAGGACTTTGTTGCTTATTTTTATTAGTTTTTGTTTTTATTTGCGACTATGAATTCTCATCACTTTGGCTATGAGTTTGGTTCAAATTATGTTGTAAGGAATGGAGGCTACAATGAGAATATGCATCAAGGATGGGACAATCAAAGATGGGAGGAGCCACAAGGATTTGATCAACCCTCTTGGCAACAACCTCCACCAACATACTATGACCAAGAGACATTCCAAGAGGCATACTAAGATAATGGCTATGGTGAGCACTCTTTTGATATCAACAACCACCACCATACACCTATGAACCCCCTCCTCAACATAGTTTTGAACCACCATACTCACAAGCCCATTTCCACCATTCACCTCCATATGACCCTAATCCTTATCCACTATACCAACCACCATATGAACCATATGAACTATACATAGAACCACCCTAATTCCAACCCAATTACCCCCAAGAACCACCACATCAATATACACCATCTCCATATCCTCATCAAGAAGAATCACCTTTGTATTATGAGCCCTTTCTCCTAACAAATGAACCCTCCTATCAACCCCAAGCTCCCATAGATGATACCTTTAATGTTATTCGCCAAGGGCAAAGAGAGCTTCAAATCACACTTACCTCTGCTCTCACTTGTCTCAGCTATACTCTCCAAACTCTTATATCGCATGTGGATCCATCAATACCAAAGCAACATGATCCCAATTATGCTATTGACATGGAACAAGAGAGAAGGGATCGGCTTAGGGACTTAATGGATCGGGTTCATGAATTCACAAAAGAAGCAAGAGGAGGTCCAAAAGGTAGAGGTAGTAGAATCCTTAAAGAAAGCTGTCAAAAGGTGGAAGATATCAAGGAGGATTTTCATTTCGTACTAGAGCAAGTGGAGAAAGTCGAAATTATCGAAGAAGAAGTAGTTGAAGACTTAGGAGATGCGAAACCTCCACGGGAAGCTCAAGTTATAGAGCCTCCTTCCAAGACGTTTGTATTTGATGTTTAGGAAGGTGTACAACCACCAAGGCATATCATGGTTGAAGACTTGGAGGAGGTTGATCATGAGATGGATTCAATCATTGATGAATTCTTATCTAAAATTGAATTCTCTCCCACTAGACTTGGCATGGAGATTAAAGAAAAAGGGGCACAACCTCCCATTCTCTTGGTAAGTGGTGCACGAAATTGTGATGTCCAGGCTTGAGCAATCCCTGGCAACGTGAGCAACTTGGTACGCGTAATCGTGATTACACTTTAATGATGTAAAATTCATGGCTCTTTCTTTCCCTGGCAATGGCGCCAAGAACATGGTGCCAATACCATGGTTCACAACTTCGATACAACTAACCAGCAAGTGCACTGGGTCGTCCAAGTAATACCTTACGTGAGTAAGGGTCGAATCCCACGGAGATTGTTGGTATGAAGCAAGCTATGGTCACCTGGAAAATCTCAGTCAGGCGGATATAAAGTGATAATGGTGTTTTCGAATATTATATAATAAAATAGGGATAGAGATACTTATGTAAATCATTGGTAGGAATTTCAGATAAGCGAATGAAGATGTTTTTCGTTCCTCTGAACCTCTGCTTTCCTGCTATCTTCATCCAATCAGTCTTACTCCTTTCCATTGCTGGCTTTATGTGATACATCACCACTGTCAATGGCTACTTTCGGTCATCTCTCGGGAAAATGATCCAATGCCCTGTCACGGCACGGCTAATCATCTGGAGGCATCACCCTTGCCAATGGCTTTATCTTATCCTCTCAGTGAATAATATGCTCACGCACCCTGTCACGGCACGGCTATTCATCTGTCGGTTCTCGATCATGCTGGAATAGGATTTACTATCCTTTTGCGTCTGTCACTAACGCCCTGCAATCGCGAGTTAGGAGCTCGTCACAGTCATTCAATCATTGAATCCTACTCGGAATACCACAGACAAGGTTTAGACCTTTCGGATTCTCTTGAATGCCGCCATCATTCTAGCTTACGCCATGAAGATTCCGGTTACGAGATCAAAGAGATATTCATTCTAGCTTATTTCATGTAGAACAGAAGTGTTTGTCAGGCACGCGTTCATAAGGGAGAAGGTTGATGAGCGTCACACATAATCATCACCTTCATCACGTTCTTGGGTGCGAATGGATATCTTAGAAGCGAAATAAGATGAATTGAATGGAAAACAGTAGTACTTTGCATTAATCTTTGAGGAACAGCAGAGCTCCACACCTTAATCTATGGAGTGTAGAAACTCTACCGTTGAAAATACATAAGTGAAAGGTCCAGGCATGGCCGAGAGGCCAGCCCCCATGGTCTAAGAACTATGCGTTCCCAGATGTCTAATACAATAGTAAAAGGTTCTATTTATAATAAACTAGTCACTGGGGTTTACATGAGTAAGTAATTGATGCATAAATCCACTTCCGGGGCCCACTTGGTGTGTGCTTGGGCTGGGCTTGAGTGTTGCACGTGTAGAGGTCCTTCTTGGAGTTGAACGCCAGCTTTTGTGCCAGTTTGGGCGTTCAACTCTGGTTTTGGCTCCTTTTCTGGCGCTGGACGCCAGATTTGGGCAGAAAGCTGGCGTTTAACGCCCGTTTACGTCATCTATTCTTGGCCAAAGTATGGACTATTAAATATTGCTGGAAAGCCCTGGATGTCTACTTTCCAACGCAATTGGAAGCGCGCCATTTCGAGTTCTGTAGCTCCAGATAGTCCACTTTGAGTGCAGGGAGGTCAGAATCCAACAGCATCAGCAGTCCTTCTTCAACCTCTGAATCTGATTTCTGCTCAAGTCCCTCAATTTCAGCCAGAAAATACCTGAAATCACAGAAAAACACACAAGCTCATAGTAAAGTCCAGAAATGTGAATTTAACATAAAAACTAATGAAAACATCCCTAAAAGTAACTAGATCCTACTAAAAACATACTAAAAACAATGTCAAAAAGCGTATAAATTATCCGCTCATCACAACACCAAACTTAAATTGTTGCTTGTCCCCAAGCAACTGAAAATCAAATAGGATAAAAAGAAGAGAATATACTACAAATTCCAAACTATCAATGAAACAGAGCTTCAATCATATGAGCGGGACTTATAGCTTTTTGCCTCTTGAATAGTTTTGGCATCTCACTCTATCCATTGAAGTTTAGAATGATTGGCATCTATAGGAACTTCAGATTTCGAATAGTGTTATTGACTCTCCTAGTTCAGTATGATGATTCTTGAACACAGCTTCTTTATGAGTCTTGGCCGTGGCCCTAAGCACTTTGTTTTCCAGTATTACCACCGGATACATAAATGCCACAGACACATAATTGGGTGAACCTTTTCAGATTGTGACTCAGCTTTGCTAAAGTCCCCAATTAGAGGTGTCCAGGGTTCTTAAGCACACTCTTTTTTTGCTTTGGACCTTGACTTTAACCGCTCAGTCTCAAGTTTTCACTTGACACCTACACGCCACAAGCACATGGTTAGGGACAGCTTGGTTTAGCTGCTTAGACCAGGATTTTATTCCTTTAGGCCCTCCTATCCACTGATGCTCAAAGCCTTAGGATCCTCTTTATTTACCCTTGCCTTTTGGTTTTAAGGGTTACTGGCTTTTTGCTCTTGCCTTTTGGTTTTAAGAGCTTTTTGCTTTTTCTGCTTGCTTTTTCTTTCTATTTTTTTTCGCCTATTCTTTTTTTTTTTCTGCAAGCTTTGTTCTTTGCTGCTTTTTCTTGCTTCAAGAATCATTTTTATGATTTTTCAGATTATCAAATAACATGTTTCCTAGTCATCATTCTTTCAAGAGCCAACATATTTAACATTCTTAGACAACAACTTCAAAACACATATGCACTGTTCAAGCATACATTCAAAAAACAAGAAGCATTGTCACCACATCAATATAATTAAACTAAGTTCAAGGATATGTTCGAAACTCATGTACTTCTTGTTCTTTTGAATTAAAACATTTTTCATTTAAGAGAGGTGATGGATTCATAGGACATTTATAACTTTAAGACAAAGTTACTACTACTAATGATCATGTAATGAAGACACAAACATAGATAGCACATAACATAGAAAACGAAAAACAGAAGAAATAAGAACAAGGAATGAATCCACCTTAGTGATGGTGGCGTTTCCTTCTTGAGGAACCAATGATGTCCTTGAGCTCTTCTATGTCTCTTCCTTGTCTTTGTTGCTCCTCCCTCATTGCTTTTTGATCTTTTCTTATTTCATGAAGCATGATGGAGTGCTCTTGATGTTCCACCCTTAGTTGTCCCATATTGGAACTCAATTCTCCTAGGGAGGTGTTGATTTGCTCCCAATAGTTTTGTGGAGGAAAGTGCATTTGAGGCATTTCCGGAATCTCATGGTGATGAGCTTCATACGCCTCTTGAGCTCCATGAATGGGCTCTCTTGCTTGCTCCATCTTCTTCTTAGTGATGGGCTTGTCCTCTTTAATGAAGATATCTCCCTCTATGTCAATTCCAGCCGAATTGCATAGGTGGCAGATGAGGTGAGGAAAGGCTAACCTTGCCATAGTGGAGGACTTGTCAGCCACCTTGTAGAGTTCTTGAGGTATAATCTCATGAACTTCCACCTCTTCTCCAATCATGATGCTATGGATCATGATGGCCCGGTCTATAGTAACTTCAGACCGGTTGCTAGTGGGAATGATTGAGCATTGAATGAACTCCAACCATCCTCTAGCTATAGGCTTGAGGTCCAATCTTCTTAGTTGAACCGGCTTGCCGTTGGAGTCAATCTTCCATTGAGCTCCTTCTACACATATGTCCATAAGGACTTGGTCCAACCTTTGATCAAAGTTGACTCTCCTTGTGTAGGGGCGTGCGTTCTCTTCTATGTTTGGCAAGTTGAACGCCAACCTCACATTTTCCAGACTAAAATCTAAGTATTTCCCCCAAACCATTGTAAGATAGTTCTTTGGATCCGGGTTCCTACTTTGATCATGGTTCTTGGTGATCCATGCATTGGCATAGAATTCTTGAACCATTAGGATGCCGACTTGTTGGATGGGATTTGTTAGAACTTCCCAACCTCTTCTTTGAATTTCATGTCGGATCTCCGGATACTCATTTCTTTTGAGTTTGAAAGGGACCTCAGGGATCACCTTCTTCTTGGCCACAACATCATAGAAGTGGTCTTGATGGGCTTTGGAGATGAACCTTTCCATCTCCCATGACTCGGATGTGGAAGCTTTTATCTTCCCTTTCCCTCTTCTAGAGGATCCTCCGGTCTTAGATGCCATCAATGGTAATGGAAAAACAAAAAAAGCTATGCTTTTACCACACCAAACTTAGAATATTGCTCGCCCTTGAGCAATAAACAAAAGAATAGAAGAAGAAAAAGAAGAAATATGGAGAGGGAGAGGGAGATGTGGTTTCGGCCAAGAGGAGTGTAGAGGGGTGTGTTGTGTGAATTTGATGAAGAATGGAGGTCTTTATATAGGGAAGGGAGGGGGGGTTAAGGTTCGGCCATATGGGTGGGTTTGGGTGGGAAATTGGTTTTGAATTTTGAAGGTAGGTGGAGTTTATGAGGTAGGTTTATGGGGAAGAGTGGATGGATGTGAGTGGTGAAGAGGTGATGGGGAAGAGAGTTTATGGGGTTGTGTGAAAGAGAGTGGTGAGAAGAAGTGAGTGGAGGTAGGTGGGGATCCTGTGGGATCCACAGATCCTGAGTGGATCCTGTGGGGTCCACAGATCTTGAGTGGATCCTGTGGGGTCCACAGATCCTGAGGTGTTCAAGGATTTACATCCCTGCACCCATTAGGCATGTAAAAATGCCTTTGTACCCAACTCTGGGCGTTCAGCGCCAGGCTGGTGGCCATTTTGGGCGTTCAACGCCCATTTGTGTGCCATTTCTGGCGTTGAACGCCAAAACCATGCCTGTTCTGGCGTTCAGCGCCCAGAAGCTGCCCATTTTGGGCGTTCAGCGCCAGCACCATGCTCTGTTCTGGCGCTGAACGCCAGACAGATGCTCCTCAAGGGTGTGATTTTTCTTCTGCTGTTTTTGATTCCGTTTTCAATTTTTATATTTATTTTGTGACTCCACATGATCATGAACTTACAAAGACATATAACTAAGAAAAATATAGTTAGATAAATAAAAAATTGGGTTGCCTCCCAACAAGCGCTTCTTTAATGTCAATAGCTTGACAGTGGGCTCTCATGGAGCCTCACAGATGTGTAGAGCTTTGTTGAGACTCTCCAACACCAAACTTAAAGTTTGGATATGGGAGTTCAACACCAAACTTAGAGTTTGACTGTGGGGGCTCTGGTTGACTCTGCCTTGAGAGAAGCTTTTTCTGCTTCCTCTCCATGGTTGCAGAGGGAGATCCTTGAGTTTTAAACACAAGGGAGTCCTCATTCCATTGAAGGACTATTTCACCTCTGTCAACATCAGTCACAGCTCTTGCTGTGGCCAGGAAAGGTCTTCCTAGGATGATGGATTCATCCTCTTCCTTTCCAGTATCCAGGACTATGAAATCAGTAGGGATGTAAAGGCCCTCAACCTTTACTAGCACATCCTCTACTTGTCCATAAGCCTGTTTTCTTGAGTTGTCTGCCATCTCTAATGAGATTCTAGCAGCTTGCACCCCATAGATTCCTAGTTTCTCTATTACAGAGAGGGGCATGAGGTTTATTCCTGAACCAAGGTCACACAGAGCCTTAAAGATCATGGTGCCTATGGTACAGGGTATTATGAACTTTCCAGGATCCTGTCTCTTCTGAGGCAATGTCAGTTGATCCAGATCACTTAGTTCATTGATAAACAAGGGAGGTTCAACTTCCCAAGTATCAATGCCAAATAATTTGGCATTCAGCTTCATGATTGCACCAAGAAACTTGGCAGTTTGCTCTTTAGTAACATCCTCATTCTCTTCAGAAGAGGAATACTCATCAGAGCTCATGAAGGGCATAAGGAGGTTCAATGGAATCTCTATGGTCTCTAGATGAGCCTCAGAGTCCTTTGGTTCCTCAGAGGGAAGCTCCTTATTGATCACTGGATGTCCTAGGAGGTCTTCCTCCTTGGGATTCACGTCCTCTCCTCTCCTCACAGGTTCGGCCATGGTGCTTATGTCAATGGCCTTGCACTCTCCTTTTGGATTCTCTTCTGTATTGCTTGGGAGAGTACTAGGAGGGATTTCAGTTATCCTTTTACTCAGCTGGCCCACTTGTGCTTCCAGATTTCTAATGGAAGATCTTGTTTCATTCATGAAACTTACAGTGGCCTTAGATAGATCAGAGACTAAGTTTGCTAAATTAGAAGTATTTTGTTCAGAGTTCTCTGTCTGTTGCTGAGTGGATGATGGAAAAGGCTTGCTATTGCTAAACCTGTTTCTTCCACCATTATTAAAGCCTTGTTGAGGCTTTTGATCCTTCCATGAGAAATTTGGATGATTTCTCCATGATGAGTTATAGGTTTTTCCATAAGGTTCACCTAAGTAATTCACCTCTACTATTGCAGGGTTCTCTGGATCATAAGCTTCTTCTTCATAAGAAGCCTCTTGAGTATTGTTGGATGCAGCTTGCATTCCATGCAGACTCTGAGAGATCATATTGACTTGCTGAGTCAATATTTTATTCTGAGCCAATATGGTATTCAGAGTATCAACTTCAAGAACTCCCTTCTTCATAGGCGTCCCATTACTCACAGGATTCCTTTCAGAAGTGTACATGAACTGGTTATTAGCAACCATGTCAATGAGTTCTTGAGCTTCTGCAGGCATTTTCTTTAGGTGAATGGATCCACCTGCAGAAGTGTCCAGTGACATCTTTGATAGCTCAGATAAACCATCATAGAATATATCCAGGATGGTCCATTCTGAAAGCATATAAGAAGGACACTTTTTGGTCAACTGTTTGTATCTTTCCCAAGCTTCATAGAGGGATTCACCTTCTTTCTGTCTGAAGGTTTGAACATCAGCTCTAAGCTTGCTCAGCTTTTGAGGAGGAAAGTACTTGGCTAAGAAAGCCGTGACCAGCTTATCCCAAGAGTTCAGGCTGTCTTTGGGTTGAGAATCCAACCATAATCTAGCTCTGTCTCTTACAGCAAAAGGGAAAAGCATGAGCCTGTAGACTTCAGGATCTACTCCATTAGTCTTAACAGTATCACATATATGCAAGAATTCAGTTAAGAACTGAAAAGGATCTTCAGATGGAAGTCCATGAAACTTGCAGTTCTGCTGCATCAGAGAAACTAATTGAGGTTTCAGCTCAAAGTTGTTTGCTCTAATGGCAGGAATAGAGATGCTTCTTCCATGTAAATTGGAATTAGGTGCAGTAAAGTCACCAAGCATCTTCCTTACATTATTATTATTTTCGGCTGCCATCTCCTTTTCCTGTTCGAAAATTTCTAAAAGGTTATCTCTGGATTGTTGTATTTTAGCTTCTCTTAGTTTCCTTTTTAGAGTCCTTTCAGGTTCTAGATCTGCTTCCACAAGAATGTTCATATCCTTGCTCCTGCTCATATGACAAAGAAGAGGGCACAGAAAAATAATAATAGTAGAAATCCTTTATACCACAGTATAGGGATTCCTTTGTGAGTGAAAGAAAAGAGGGGGACAAAGAGTGTGATGTAAAGAAAGAAACACAACTGTGAGGATGGCAGAGATGTGAGATGAGATGTTAGGATATGAATGAATAAATAGAATGAGATGGGAGAGGGAGAATTTTCGAAAATATTTTTGAAAAAGAGTTAGTGATTTTCGAAAATGGTTTTTGAAAAAATGTTAGTAATTTTCGAAAATTTTTTTTGAAATTAAAAATAAAAATAAGAATAATTAGTTAATTTAAAAGAAATTTTTGAAAAAGAGGGAAGATATTTTCGAAAATTAGAGAGAGAGAGTTAGTTAGGTAGTTTTGAAAAAGTTAAGAAACAAACAAAAAGTTAGTTAGTTAGTTAAAACAAATTTTGAAAAGATAAGAAGTTAGGAAGTTAGAAAAGATATTTTGAAAAGATATTTTTGTTTTGAAAAAGGTAAGATAAGAAGATATTTTAGAAATTAGTTTTGAAAAAGATTTGATTTTTAAAATCTCAATTAATGACTTGATTCATAAGAAATCACAAGATATGATTCTAGAACTTAAAGTTTGAATCTTTCTTAACAAGCAAGTAACAAACTTCAAATTTTTTGAATCAAAACATTAATTGATTATGTTATTTTCGACAATTTGATATAAAAATAAGAAAAAGATTTTTGAAAAATATTTTTGGAATTTTCGAAAATAACTAAGAATTTTGAAAAAGATTTGATTTTTGAAAAAGATTTTGAAAAAGATAAGATTTTCGAATTGAAAATTTGATTTGACTCATAAGAAACAACTTGATTTTAAAAATTTTTGAAAAAGTCAACTCAAATTTTCGAATTTGATGAGAGAAAAAGGGAAAGATATATATATATATATATATATATATATATATATATATATATATATATATATATATATATATTTTGAATTTTTATGATGCAATAGAAAAACACTAAAAAGATGCAATGCATGAAATTTTTAGATCAAAACAATGAATGCATGCAAGAATGCTATGAATGTCAAGATGAACACCAAGAACACTTTGAATGTCAAGATGAACATCAAGAACATATTTTGAAAAATTTTAATGCAAAGAAAACATGCAAGACACCAAAACCTAGAATTCTTTAATGCTTAGACCCCTAGAATTAAAGAATGCATATGAAAAACATGAAAAGACACAAAATAAAAAATCATCAAGATCAAACAAGAAGACTTACCAAGAACAACTTGAAGATCATGAAGAACACTATGAATGCATGAAATTTTCGAAAAATGCAGGATGCACATGCAATTGACACCAAACTTATAACATGACTCAAGACTCAAACAAGAAACACAAAAAATATTTTTTGATTTTTATGATTTTCTAATTTTTTTTTGGTATTTTTTGAAAATTAATTGAAAAAGGAAAATAAGGATTCCAAAATTTTTAATATGAATTCCAGGAATCTTGCATTCTTAGTCTAAAGCTTCAGTCCAGGAATTAGACATGGCTCACTAGCCAGCCAAGCCTTCAATGAAAGCTCCGGTCCAAAACACTAGACATGGCCAATGGCCAGCCAAGCTTTAGCATGTAATTCAGATATGACATGCCTGACATACTCATTCCCAAAGGAATAGACATGGCTTTACAGCCAGCCAGGCTTCAACATGCTTCCTAAAACACTAGAATTCATTCTTAAAAATTTTGGATAAAAAAAAAATTTTGAAAACATTTTTATTTTTATTTTTCGAAAATAAGGGAAAATTTTTTTTTTTGAAAGATTTTTTTTTTTGAAAACAAAATAAGAAGAAAATTACCTAATCTGAGCAACAGGATGAACCGTCAGTTGTCCAAACTCGAACAATCCCCGACAACGGCGCCAAAAACTTGGTGCATGAAATTCTGATGTCCAGGCTCGAACAATCCCTAGCAACATGAGCAACTTGGTACGCGTAATCGTGATTACACTTTAATGATGTAAAATTCATGGCTCTTTCTTTCCATGGCAATGGCGCCAAGAACATGGTGCCAATACCATGGTTCACAACTTCGATACAACTAACCAGCAAGTGCACTGGGTCGTCCAAGTAATACCTTACGTGAGTAAGGGTCGAATCCCACGGAGATTGTTGGTATGAAGCAAGCTATGGTCACCTTGCAAATCTCAGTCAGGCAGATATAAAGTGATAATGGTGTTTTCGAATATTATATAATAAAATAGGGATAGAGATACTTATGTAAATCATTGGTAGGAATTTCAGATAAGCGAATGGAGATGTTTTTCGTTCCTCTGAACCTCTGCTTTCCTGCTATCTTCATCCAATCAGTCTTACTCCTTTCCATGGCTGGCTTTATGTGATACATCACCACTGTCAATGGCTACTTTCGGTCATCTCTCGGGAAAATGATCCAATGCCCTGTCACGGCACGGCTAATCGTCTGGAGGCATCACCCTTGCCAATGGCTTCATCTTATCCTCTCAGTGAATAATATGCTCACGCACCCTGTCACGGCACGGCTATTCATCTGTCGGTTCTCGATCATGCTGGAATAGGATTTACTATCCTTTTGCGTCTGTCACTAACGCCCTGCAATCGTGAGTTAGGATCTCGTCACAGTCATTCAATCATTGAATCCTACTCGGAATACCACAGACAAGGTTTAGACCTTCCGAATTCTCTTGAATGCCGCCATCATTCTAGCTTACGCCACGAAGATTCCGGTTAGGAGATCTAAGAGATATTCATTCTAGCTTATTTCATGTAGAACAGAAGTGTTTGTCAGGCACGCGTTCATAAGGGAGAAGGATGATGAGCGTCACACATAATCATCACCTTCATCACGTTCTTGGGTGCGAATGGATATCTTAGAAGCGAAATAAGATGAATTGAATGGAAAACAGTAGTACTTTGCATTAATCTTTGAGGAACAGCAGAGCTCCACACCTTAATCTATGGAGTGTAGAAACTCTACCGTTGAAAATACATAAGTGAAAGGTCCAGGCATGGCCGAGAGGCCAGCCCCCATGGTCTAAGAACTATGCGTTCCCAGATGTCTAATACAATAGTAAAAGGTCCTATTTATAATAAACTAGTCACTAGGGTTTACATGAGTAAGTAATTGATGCATAAATCCACTTCCGGGGCCCACTTGGTGTGTGCTTGGGCTGGGCTTGAGTGTTGCACGTGTAGAGGTCCTTCTTGGAGTTGAACGCCAGCTTTTGTGCCAGTTTGGGCGTTCAACTCTGGTTTTGGCTCCTTTTCTGGCGCTGGACGCCAGATTTGGGCAGAAAGCTAGCGTTGAACGCCAGTTTACGTCCTCTATTCTTGGCCAAAGTATGGACTATTATATATTGCTGGAAAGCCCTGGATGTCTACTTTCCAACGCAATTGGAAGCGCGCCATTTCGAGTTCTGTAGCTCCAGATAATCCACTTTGAGTGCAGGGAGGTCAGAATCCAACAGCATCAGCAGTCCTTCTTCAACCTCTGAATCTGATTTCTGCTCAAGTCCCTCAATTTCAGCCAGAAAATACCTGAAATCACAGAAAAACACACAAACTCATAGTAAAGTCCAGAAATGTGAATTTAACATAAAAACTAATGAAAACATCCCTAAAAGTAACTAGATCCTACTAAAAACATACTAAAAACAATGTCAAAAAGCGTATAAATTATCCGCTCATCAGTAAGCAATGAAGAAGAGATCGAATAGGAAGAAAGCTACCAAGAGAAAGAGGTTGAAATTGAAGAAGCTCGCAAAGAGGTGGAAGTTGTCAAGGAAAAGCATCAGGGAGTTGAGCTTGCAAGATCATTAGAAACACTTCTCCCAAAGCCATTACCATCCAATATAACATTCAAGTGGTAAAATTCTTATCCTTAACCTTTACTTTCCCACTTGAATATGGGTTACTTGAGATGGATGGTCAACTTAGAGCTCTTTCTGGCTTTAAGAATAAGAGGGAGTTGGGTAGTGGTTGGAGTTGTCAGGCAAGGTTCAATACGGTTGCATGCTCAAAGTTGAAGTGCAAGGATTAGTGTAGAGCTCGATTGAATGGGTCTAGGAAGTTATTTGGATGTCTCAGTGAGAATTCGTCTTACTTACCACCCAAGTGGAGAAATGATGATCAACAAGAAGACGAGTGCAAAAGCAAGGTTTGGGACCCCAGAATTCATTCTAGTAATCCACACTCTTGGGGCCTTTTCACTTGCTTTAACTTGCTTGAAGGTATTATGCACATAGTTTGGGACCCCGGAGGCTATTGAAATTACAAACATTGGTGGGGATTCAAGGAAGAGTTCAATCATAAGCCACCCTAACAAGGAACTCACCAATTGTCCAACTTAAGGACGTTAAAGAAAAGTGCTAGGTGGGAGGCAACCCACCATGGTATGATCTTCCCTTTTTATTAGTTTCATTTCATTCTTACTAGTGTTATTTCTCAGCTCTGCATATTTACTTCTGCATAAAAAAAAGTGCCTCCAACGCGTAAGCGTCTATAACGCGCACGCATCATGTAGAGCTTCGCACTGAACAGAAAATTGCGGTGAAACTGCACGGGAGGGGTGCCTGGCATACGCGAGACCCACGCATACGCGTCATCTACATTTTTGTCAACCCACACGTAAGCGTCAATGACGCGTACGCATGGGCATGAAAATCGGCGTAAAAGAGTGAATTGAATAGAGAGTTGTGTGGCCTCGGTGCTGGAATCGCGCGAGTAGTCACGCGTACGCATGACCGACGCTCACGCGTCAGAATGCATTTTTCGCTAGCCACGCGTACGCGTGGACGATGCTCACACGTCGCATGACCATTTTAGTTTTTATGCATACACGTGATGTATGCCTACGCGTCACGCGTCGTGTCCTATTTTTCATTTCCTCCTCCTTTCTTCTCTCCTTTCTCCTTCTTTCTTCCTCCTTTCTTACTTTCTTTTTCTTCATTTCTTTCACTTCTCATCCTTACTCTCTTTCATTCTATTTCACTTAATTCATTTGCATACTTTCCTTCATTGCATTTTAATTTTATTCATATTTTTATCTTTTTTTCTAATTTCCTATTTTACCATTGGTGTTAAACATTCTTATTCAACTGTTGCATTTTTCTTGCATTATTTTAGTGCCTAGTGACTTATTTTATATTGTTCGGTGATATTATTTATATGTCAGTACCAATCTTTTATGATACTTGTATTCCTTTTGCATTTACATGAATTTATATTGTCTGTTGGTGCACGAAATTGTGATTACACTTTTCACAACTCCGCACAACTAACCAGCAAGTGCACTGGGTCATCCAAGCAATACCTTACGTGAGTAAGGGTCAAACCCACGGAGATTGTCAGCTTGAAGCAAGCTTTGGTTATATTGTAAATCTTAGTCAGGAGATTAATGATAAAAATGATTTTTGTTTATGAAAAGTAAATAACATGAAATAAATGGTACTTGTGATTCAGTAATGAGGAACGGGTTGAGGTTCCAGAGATGCTCTGTCAGCTGAATCTCTGCTTTCCTACTATCTTCTTTTCCAAACACGCATGGCTTCCTTCAATGGCAAGCTGTATGATCCTCTCAGATGAAAAATACCAGGTACGATCTCTGCACGGCTAATCAACTGTCATATTTCTCTTCTCGGATGAAAAATACCAAGTACAGCTACCGCACGGCTAATCATCTGTCGTTTCTCACTAGCATCGGAATAGGATCTCTCTATCCTTTTGCACACTGTCACTGTGCCCAACATTCGTGAGTTTGAAGCTCGTTATAGTAATCCCTTCCCAGATCTTACTCGGAATACCACAGACAAGGTTTAGACTTTCCGGATCTCAGAAATGCTGCCAATTGGTTCTAGCCTCTACCACGAAGGTTCTGATCTCACGGACTCGGTCTGTGGATCAGAGACTGATAAACCACTATTTTATGATTTATCTTACGCTTAATTGAGTGTTTTTATCAATTTTTCACCTACTTATTCATAAGATTTGCATGGTTTTACAATTCCTTCCTTATTCTATGATATATGTGAAAACATGTTTCTTATGCCTTAAAAATGTGAATTTTTATTATCCTTTATTACCATTCGATGCCGTGATCTGTGTGTTAAGTAATTTCAGGCTTCATAGGGCAGGACTGGCTTAGAGGACGGAAAGGGAACACGCAAAAAAAGAAGGAACGCACAAAATGGAGTTTTGAAGAAAATGGCAGCGACGCGCACGCATGGACGACGCAGACACGTGACAAGGAAAATGGCAGCGTACGCGTCATTTTCATTATCCCTCACTCACGCATTCGCGACAATGACACTTTCGCGTCGTCGTACTTCCGCCTCATCCACGCGTTCACGTGACCCATGCGTCCGCGTGGATTTGAATTCACTTAACCCCCGACACGGAAACCCTAACCCAGCGTCGCCCCCTTCCCCCCTTCCCTCACAGTCTATTCCCCTCCTCCAACCACCCAACCACCACCTCCTACCCAGCCGCCGTGCCCCCACCGTCACCACCCCTCGCCGCACCGCCCTCACCCCTCCTTCTTCTCTTCTTCTCCTCCTCTTCTTCCCCTTCCTCCCTCCTCCCTCCCCTGCCCCCACCACGCCGAACCAGAACCCGCCGCCGCACCCTTTCGCCGGCTACCACCCCCGACGCCACCCCCCTCCTCGTCCCCTCCCTTCTCTTCCTCTCCTTCTTTCATCCCCTGACCCCACCCGAACCACCGCCCGCACTCCCAGCGCCACTGTGCCGCATCCCATCATCGCCGTGCCACCCACTAGCACCACCACACCACCACCCTCTCTCTGTGTTCAATTTTTGTTACTACACATACCAGGTTCTACTGCCCTCTGATTCCTTTCTGGTTCCAGTTAGTTAATTTGAACACTTTTCAATTCTGTTCAATTTAGGATAGTTAGAGATGCATGTTTGTAGTGGATTTTAGGTGATTAGGTAGCTAAGATGTGGTTAGTATATTTAGGTCTGATAATTACGCCATTCTTGCTGCTTGCTTTATCTGTTTTGCAATTTTGATATTGCTGTGTTGTTGCTGCTGCTAAAATGCTTTTCATTACTGTTTCATGCTGTTTTGATATTATTCCCTTTAAATTGCAATTATTGCTGCAGATTGAATTTGTTTTTTCTTAAATTCATGTGACTTCCTACTTGCTACTCTTTTATGCACTACCTTAATGTCATATAAACTGAATTTCTGCTGCCGTTTATTACACGGGAACATCCAATTTATAGCCGGAATGCTGCCGGATTCTTCCGCAAATTGTTTCACTCAACTCCTATTCATGAATTGGCTTTGGTACTTTCGAATCTGCACTAATTAGTTTCAACCAAGCCAATTCATGGACGATTAGGCTAGCATTCCTACCCTTTCTGGTTCCCTTCTTAGTTAAATCGCATTATTGATGATCTTATTCATTTTGTAATTCTTTTATTTATATGATTTCTTATCAATAATCTGCAATATCTGCTTGAATATGAGTTGCTTGTTCTTTAAGATTGTGCAATTTTTGTTAATTCAAAACTACAATACCATGCCACTTACTTTAACTTCACTTTTTAACTCTTAACTACATTAACTTTCTAACTTCTCTCTTAGTTTTCACCTAACTACTTTCATCCCATTTCATGGCACGATTATTGTTGTTCCTGATAAACAAGAATTTTTCATATCATAGATCTGGGAAATTCATAGATATTGAATTGTGATTTTTATTCTCTGACTTTTAACTTGCATACAATCTAAAATTTTACATCTATTTAACTCACTTCATGCTTATATTGCTCTTTTATTCCTCTTTTGTCCATCTATGCTTATACTACTCATATACTATTTGCTTACCTATTTTCTTGCTTTAGTTTAATAAATTGTATCCTGGAACCTCTGCTTTTCAGGATGTCTGACCCAAAAGGCAAAAGAAAAGCCAAAACAGGCACAGGCAAAAGAAAAAGAGGAGAATCCTCTACCACTATTTTAAATATCCTACATGATGATTCCTGGCGGGAGAAGAATTTTACCCCGCAGGAAAAAGCTGATCAGTTAGTGCTTACCACCGACCAAGTCAAGTTTGCCAACCGATACTGTGAACTCAAGTATCCAGTCTTTGCAACTTCAAGGAACTTATACCTCGAAAAGACCCTTCGAATTCTAGCTGAATTACAGCAGTACGCTACAGAACAAATCAAATAGAGAGGCTGGTTCTTTCTGGAGAGGAACATGACTGAGGTTAATGCATCTTGGATCAGAGAATTTTATTGCAACTATTTTAAAATGACCCTAGATGCAGTGCAGCTTAGAGGCAAAAAGATTCTAGTAACTGAGGAGGCAATTGAAGACATCCTCCAACTCCAGCCTAAGTCAGATCACAGAAAGTTATCAGCAGGCTGAGGAAGATATGAGATTTATGAGGTTTTACTGGGAAGCAGTGAAGCGCAATATAGCTATTGACCCTGCTGTCCCATGGGTTATGGGTAAGTCAACAGTGACCCCAAAAGGCATCAGGATCATCTACCTGAATGATGAGGCTCAGTTATGGCAGCAAATTCTGTGCAACTATGTGATGCCGAGCACTCACGAGACTGAGGTGCCAGCTGCCATGATTACCCTTATATGGTGCGTGATGGAGGGAAAGGACCTATACCTTCCCCGATTTATCCGGTACTACATGGCCAGGGTCCATGTCCGAGGCACTCTGCCCTTCCCCTATTTGATTACTCAGCTGGGCCGGCGAGCTGAGGTAAGCTTGCGGATGAGAAGCCACCAGCCGCCGATTGCAAGAAGATCATCCCACATGGTAGGAAGTTCATGGCTCTGGGCTACAGACCGCCGATTCTCACTGCCTTCGCTGATGTAGCCACATCCTCTGCTGCCCCTTCAGCATCTGCTGCACCAGCCACCACCACAGCACCTCCACCTGCTTCCGAGCCCATTTACCACCTTGTGCACCGCCTCTTTGTGCAGCTAGACCAGATGGAGCGCCACAACCAGCAGCGATATGAGAGGTCTGAGTGTCGCAGCAAGCGACGCTATGAGCATTTGAAGTTGATGATCTGGTCCGGCCACATTTATTTTCCTTTTCCGTACTTGCACATTTTCTTTTACTGTATTTCTGTTTACTTTATTACATTTTGCACTTTGGGCTATATATATATCTTAGATATTTAGCTTAAATTGCACTTTAGCTTATTAGTTGTGATATAGAAAATATGGATTATTTAGTTTAGTTTACCCTTTTAGCATATAATAATTTAGTTCAATTAAAAATAAAGAGTAAACTAGAAATTTTAGTTTTTCAGAATCACAACAATCCATACACCATATATATATATATATATATATATATATATATATATATATATATATATATATATATATATATATATATATATATATATATATATATATATAGCAATAAATATTGGTAAATTGACAACATTTTTCAAGGAAATTACCTATTTTTATAAGATCCATTCAAAGATTCACATTGAGTTGAATGGAAACTCTTGATTTCTACTTGCATGATATACATAACTGATATATGGTTTTTGAGCCAAAGAACACACAACCCGTGAGTTTCTTAGCTTAATTGCATGGTTACATTATTTAACCATAGTTTTCATTCCTGTGTGTTTCGCCCTTCTTCACTATAATTGCAGACTTTACTTTGTTTCATTCTATATGTCCAGTATTCAATGTATTTACATTATTGCATATGATTGAGGCCATTACTTGGTCTTTGCTCACTTATCCCAAATAAGTCTACCCTTTTATGTCACCCTTGTTAGCCCCCTTGAGCCCTTTTATCCCCTTCTATTCTATAACCACATCACTAGCCTTAAGCAGAAAAATAAATTAAATATCCCAAATTGAATCTTTGGTTAGCTTAAGATATAGATTATATATCAACTAATTGTGGGGAAACTATGGGAACTTGGGTTGGTAGGAAGATAAATGAATAAATTATTTGATATATTGGGTGCATGCTCCTGTGAAACCAAAATAAATAAAATACCATGTGCATTGATATGTTATGTTTATGTTTCAAAAAAAATCCCTTTTAATAAGTAAATAAATAAGGGGACAAAATTACCCCAATAATGAGTTTAGTAAAGAAATCAATTCACATAGGATAAAATCAAAAATAGTTTAGTGCATGAGTATGTGATACAAAAGTGGGAAAATTGGGTAGCTAGGCAAATTTTAAAATTGTATAGAGTATGTATATGTTAGGTGAGATTTTAGACTAATCAAGGATTCAATTTATAGCTCACATAGCCTTATATATATGCCCTCACCTTTGCCTTAACCCCATTACAACCTTGAAAAGACCTCATGATGTTTGCATGTGTACATTGAATATTTGTTGATTGGTAAGATGAAGAACAAAGTTTTAGAAAGCATGACTAGGGAAGAATAGAGTGATTAACCCCAAACACTGAGTGACTAGAGTGCATATACAAATCTAGTGAGGACCCTCACTAGATTTAATTATTGATTGTCTTGCAAGTTTGTTAACTCTTTTGATTAACTCAACTCAATTGTGAATGTGTTTTAACATGATTTAGCCTTGGCTGTGCATATATGTTTCCTTGAAGAATTTGACTCAATTTAATCACATGTAAGCTTTATATATATAAGTGGATAGTAATTAGAATTGCATGATTCATTTAGGTAGCTTGCATTTAGAATAGATTGTATTGCATAAGATTCCACCATTCTACCTTCAGTCTTTTTCCATTTCTCATGAATTTAGCATGAGGACATGCTATTGTTTAAGTGTGGGGAGGTTCATAAACAACTATTTTATGATTTATCTTATGCTCAATTGACTGTTTTTATCAATTCTTCACCTACTTATTCATAAGATTTGCATGGTTTAAAATTTCTTCCTTATTCTATGATATATGTGAAAACATGTTTCCTATGCCTTAAAAATGTTAATTTTAATTATCCTTTATTACCATTCGATGCCATGATCTGTGTGTTAATTAATTCCAGGCTTCATAGGCATGAATGGCTTAGAGGTCAGAAAGGAAACACGCAAAAATGGAAGGAACGCACAAAATGGAGTTTTGAAGAAAATGGCAGCGACGCGCACGCATGGACAACGCGGACGCGTGCCTGGCGCAAAACATAAGCAGTGCGTATGCATGACTGACGCGTACGCGTGACAAGGAAAATCTCCAAATGACACACACGAGTGACCTACGCACACACGTGACGGACGCCACGTGCAGAAAATTGCAGAAGTCGCCCCTAGTGATTTTTGGACCCTTTTTCGGCCCAAATCCAAGCCTAGAAACACAGAATAGAAGCTGGAGAATGGGGGAATCAATTCATACAATTGAACAACATTCATAATTCACAATTTTTAGGTTTTAGATGTAGTTTTCTAGAGAGAGAGGCTCTCTCCTCTCTCTTAGGTTTTAGGATTAGGATTTCTCTTATTTTATGGTTATTTCTTCATACCAGGTTCAATGTTCCTTTAATTTAATTTCTCTTCTACTCTTATTTACTGTATCACTTAGTTTATTTACTTTCGCAATTTGATTTATGATCTTTCCCATGTTAGAATTGATATCTTTATTTAATATAATTTGAGGTATTTTAGATTTATGATTGCTTTCTTTAATTTATGTTATTGATGCTTCCAATTAATCTTCTCCTGCTTAAGGCATTTTTATTCGAGTAGATTTTCTTCCCTTTTGGCTTTGGTTAAGTAATTGGTGACACTTAAGTTGTCAAACTCAGCGGTTGATTAAGAATTGGAAATTTCTGATTGATTTGGATCCCTCTAAAGCTAGTCTTTTCATAGGAGTTGACTAGGACTTGAGGAATCAAGTTGATTAGTCCACTTGACTTTCCTTTATTTAGTAAGGGTTAACTAAGTGGGAGCACTAAACAATTCTCATCACACCTGATAAGGATAACTAGGATGGAATTTCCAGTTCTCATAGCTTGCCAAGAGTTTTTCTAATTATTAATTTATTTTTCTTGCCATTTAAATTACTCATTCCTTATTTCATAAAACCCAAAAATATACCTTTTTCCATAACCAATAATAAATCATAATTCCCTGCAATTCCTTGAGAGACGACCCGAGATTCAAATACTTCGGTTATAAATTTTACTGGGTTTGCTTAAGTGACAAACAAGTTTTTGTACGAAAGTATTCTTTGTTGGTTTAGAAACTATACTTGCAATGAGAATTTATTGTGAATTCTTTAGCGACAGAAAGTCTAGCTCGTCAAAGACCCAAGAGATACGCACTCAAGCTGTCGCCCAATGACTACGTTGAGCTCAAATAGAATGGAAGTGGTTGTCAGGCACGCGTTCATACTATTAAGAATAATAATAAGTGTCATGGATCATATCATTCTCTAGATTGAAGCACGAGTGAGTATCTTAGAATAGAATCAAGCGTGATTGAATAGAAAATAGTAGTAATTGCATTAATCCATTGAAACACAACAGAGCTCCTCACCCCCACCTATGGGGTTTAGAGACTCATGCCGTAGAAGATACAATATGAAATAAAAATCTCATAAGGTCCCAAATGAATCTCTAAAAGTAGTTTTTATACTAACTAGTAACTTAGGTTTATAGAAAAATGAGTAACTAAGTGCAGATAGTGCAGAAATCAACTTCCGGGACCCACTTGGTGAGTGTTTGGGCTGAGCTTTCAAGCTTTCACGTTCATATGCCTAAAGTTGGCATTAAACGCCACCCTGGGTGCCAAAATAGGCATTTAACGTGAGGAAAGGAACCAGTTCTGGTGTTTTACGCCAGAAAGTTTTTGGCTGGCTTTTAACGCCAGTTTGGACCATCAAATCTTGGGCAAAGAATGGACTATTATATAATGCTGGAAAGCCCAAGATATCTACTTTCCAACGAAATTGAGAGCGCACCAATTGGGTTTCTGTAGCTCCGGAAAATCCACTTCGAGTGCAGGAGGGTTAGAATCCAACAGCATCTGCAGTCCTTTCTCAGCCTCTGAATCAGATTTTTGCTCAGCTCCCTCAATTTCAGCCAGAAAATACCTGAAATTACAGAAAAACACACAAACTCATAGTAAAGTCCAGAAATGTGATTTTTGAATAAAAACTAATAAAAATATAATAAAAAGTAACTAAAACATACTAAAAACTATGTAAAAACAATGCCAAAAAGGGTATAAATTATCCGCTCATCACAACACCAAACTTAAATTGTTGCTTGTCCCCAAGCAACTAAAAATAAAATAGGATAAAAAAGAAGAGAATATACAATAAATTTCAAAATTATCAAAGAAGATTAGTTTTAATTAGAAGAGCGGGGCTAGTGGCTTCTTGCTTCTGAACAGTTTTGGCATCTCACTTTATCCTTTGAAGTTCAGAGTGATTGGCATCCATAGGAACTCAGAATTCAGAGAGTGTTATTGATTCTCCTAGTTCAGTATGTTAATTCTTGAACACAGCTACTTTATTAGTCTTGGCCGTGACCCTAAGCATTTTGTTTTCTAATATTACCATTGGATACATAAATGCCACAGACACATAACTGGGTGAAACTTTTCAGATTGTGACTCAGCTTTGCTAGAGTCCCCAATTAGAGGTGCCCAGAGCTCTTAAGCACACTCTTTTTGCTTTGGACCACGAATTTAACCGCTCAGTCTCAAACCTTTCACTTGACACCTTCACGCCACAAGCACATGGTTAGGGACAGCTTGGGTTAGCCGCTAAGGCCAGGATTTTAATCCTTTGGGCCCTCCTATCCATTACTGCTCAAAGCCTTGGATCCTTTTTACCCTTGGCTTTTGATTTAAAGGGTCATTGGCTTTTTCTGCTTGCTTTTTCCTTTTTTTTCTTTTTTTTCTTCATTCATTTTTTTTTCGCCATTTTTTTTCGTAAGTTTTTTGTTTTTCACTGTTTTTCTTGATTCAAGAATCAATTTTATGATTTTTCAGATTATCAATAACATTTCTCTTTTTTTATTATTCTTTTAGGAGCCAACAATTTTAACATTCATAAACTTCACTATAAAAAATATGCACTGTTCAAGCATTCATTCAGAAAACAAAAAGTATAGCCACCACATCAAAATAATTAAGCTAATTTCAAGATAAATTTTGAAACTATGTACTTCTTATTCTTTTGCAAATAAAACATTTTTTTATTTAAGAAAGATGATAGATTCATGGATTCATTCATAGCTTTAAGGCATAGACTCTAAACACTAATAATCATGTAATATAAATAAGACATAAAATAAACATAAGAGCAGATAAATAATAAAAGAAAAGAAATTAAAGACATAAAAATAAATGACTCTAATACTAATGCTTATGTAACTCTTAAAATAGGTTTCTAATAATAAAAGTTAGCACAGAGTTAGGACTCAACAACTTTGATTTTAAGGGGTAGGTGCTCCTTCAATTTGTGGGACGTCCAACTCTTCAAGGGATAGCTTCTGACGCTTTAGCTCCTGTATTTCACGCCCTTGTTTCTCTTGTTCTATGAGCATTTTGCAGAGCATGCTGTTTTGATTCTGCTGCTCTTCTTTGAGTTTATTCACAACTTCTTGCAGCTTGGTAACAGATGCTTCTAAGTGGGCCCAATAGTCAAATTAGGGAATTTCTGGGAGGAGCTCATGCGCCCCCCTCTTGATGAGGTTATCTTGAATTTGAGGTCCATCTATCACTTTTTTGGTGATTGGGTGTTCAACTGTGATATATTCATCTACACCCATCTGTACCCTGCATCCTTGCATAACAGACTAATCAAGCTTGGGTAGGCCAATTTGGCCTCAGTGGATTCCTTGTTTGCAAACATGTAAATTTCAACAGGGATCAGCTGATGAATTTCTACCTCCTTTCCCAGCATAATATAGTGGATCATCACTGCCCTCTTGACAGTGACTTCAGATCGGTTGCTGGTTGGGAGTATGGAACGCCCAATGAAATCCAGCCATCCGCTAGGAACTGGTTTGAGATCTCTTCTCTTTAAATAGTTTGGGACACCTTTCAAATTGGTAATCCACTTGGTTCCAGGGAGGCATATGTCCTCTAGAACTTGATCTAGCCTTTTATCCTTGGCCATTCTCCTGTTAAAGGACTCTGGATCATCTTGTAGTTGAGGAAGTTTGAGAACTTCTCTCACTTTGTCAAAATGGAAGTAAATAATCTTCCCTCTAACCATAGTCCGAAAGGAGTAAAAAGCAGTTCCCTCTAATCTTTGCTTTTCTGTCATCCACAGATTTGCATAGAATTCCTAGACCATATTTCTTCTAACATGTATCTCAGGGTTAGCCAGGACTTCCCAGCCCCTGTTTTGAATCTGCTCTTGGATCTCCGGGTATTCATCTTCTTTTAAATTGAACTTAACTTCCGGGATCACTGATCTTCTGCACATAATTTTGAGGTAATGATCTGCATGTTCTTTGGTGTAGAAGTTCTCATGCATCCAACGTGGTTTTGGATTGCTTTCTTTCTTGTCTCTTGAAGCGGTTTGTCTTCCTTTGGGTGCCGTGAGATTGGTTTGTTTTAACTCAGGGATCATAGAAATCACACCAAACTTAGAAACTTGCTTGCCCTCAAGCAAAATAGAAAGAAAGAAGATGAATAGATGGAGAGAAGGATTCGAATGATGGAGTAAAGGGGATGGCCGAATGTATAAATAAAGGGGAGAGAGGGAATGGGTTCGAATTTTTCGAAAAAGATATGATTGATAAAAGATAAACATGATTTGAAAAAGAGAAGATTGTTTTCAAAATTTAAGAGATATGAAAAAGATATGAGGAAGTTAAATCTGAATTTTTGTTTATGCATCTAAGAAAAAAAAGATAATATGAATGAATTAAAAAGATTTGAAAAGAAATTGGGAAGATGAATGAGTTTTTGAAAAAGAATTGAAAGAATTGAAAGAGAATTAAAAAGAATTTATAAGATTATGAATTTTTGTTAATGGAAATAAAAAAATGAATGTTTGTAATGTTTGGATGCATAAAATTTTGAATTAAAACATGAAAATTCGAAAAAAATTGAATTGGAAACAAAATTACCTCTCCCCTAGCTATTATGGCGTTAAATGCCCAGAATGATACCCATTCTGGCATTTCACACCCATCTGGTGGCCATTTTGGGTGTTTAACGCCCAGCCAGGGTACCTGGCTGGGCGCTTGGCTAGCGTTAAATGCCAGAAATCCTTCTTTACTTGGTGTTTTTCTAAATGCCCAGAGTGCTACCATTTCTGGCGTTAAACGCCTAGAATGCTGCCTATTCTGGCGTTTAACGCCCAGAATGATACCCTTACTGGCGTTAAACTCGCAGAATGGTAGCCATTCTGGCGTTTAACGCCCAAATTGCCTCTTTACTGGCGTTTTAACGCCAGTGAGCTCTTTTTCTCTGTAATTCCTCTGCTTTATGTTCTAAACCTTAATTTTCCTGACTTATTCACTGAAATGCATTAGGTATCATTAGGAAGAAAATTAAATAAACTTATATAATTATTATAAACATCTAATTTTTTTATAATGGCTGGGTTGCTGGTGCACGAAATTACAATCACACTTTTGCAATTCTGCACAACTAACCAGCAAGTGCACTGGGTCGTCCAAGTAATACCTTACGTGAGTAAGGGTCGATCCCACGGAGATTGTCGGCTTGAAGCAAGCTATGGCTATCTTGTAACTCTTAGTCAGGATATCAATAATTCTTAGATTTAATTGTGAAAAGTAAAAGAACATGAAATAAATACTTGTTATGCAGTAATGGAGAACAGGTTGAGGTTTTGGAGATGCTCTGTCCTCTGAATCCCTGCTTTTCTACTGTCTTCTTCTTCACACACGCAAGTCTCCTTCCATGGCAAGCTGTATGTTGGTGGATCACCATTGTCAATGGCTACCATCCGTCCTCTCAGTGAAAATGGTCCAAATGCACTGTCACCGCACGGCTAATCATCTGTCGGTTCTCATCTGTCGGTTTTCACTCATGCTGGAATAGGATCCATTGATCCTTTTGCGTCTGTCACTATGCCCAGCACTTGTGAGTTTGAAGCTCGTCACAGTCATCCCTTCCCAGATCATACTCGGAATACCACAGACAAGGTTTAGACTTTTCGGATCTCAGGAATGGCCGCCAATAATTCTAGCTTATACCACGAAGACTCTGATCTTAATCAGGATGCTAAGAGATAAGCACTCAATCTAAGGTAGAACGGAGGTGGTTGTTAGGCACGCGTTCATAGGTTGAGAATGGTGATGAGTGTCATAGATCATCACATTCATCAAGTTGAAGTACGAGTGAATATCTTAGAATAGAAACAAGCGTGATAGAATGGAAAACAGTAGTAATTGCATTAATTCATCGAAACACAGCAGAGCTCCTCACCCCTAACCATGGGGTTTAGGGACTCATGCCGTAGAAGATACAATATGAAACATGTAGAGTGTCATGAGGTACAAGATGAATCACTAAAAGTAGTTTTTATAATAAACTAGTGACTTAAGGTTACAGAAAATGAGTAAGCTAGAATAGTTAGTGTAGAAATCCACTTCCGGGGCCCACCTGGTATGTGCATGGGCTGAGAATTGAAGCTTTCACGTGTAGAGATCTTTCTTATAGTTAAACGCCAGCTTTTGTGCCAGTTTGGGCGTTTAACTCCAGCTTTCATGCCAGTTCTAGCGTTTTGACACCAAAATTTCTATGCTGACTTGGAACACCATTTTGGGCCATCAAATCTCGGGCAAAGTATGAACTATTATATATTTCTGGAAAGCCCAAGATGTCTACTTTCCAACGTAATTTAAAGCGCGCCAATTGGTCATCTGTAGCTCTAGAAAATCCACTTCGAAGTCAGGGAGGTCAGATTCCAACAGCATCTGTAGTCCTTTTTCAGCCTCTGAATTAGATTTTTGCTCAGGTCCCTCAATTTCAGCCAAAAAATACATGAAATCACAGAAAAACACACAAACTCATAGTAAAGTCTAGAAATATGATTTTTGAATAAAAACTAATAAAAACAAAATAAAAACTAACTAAAATATACTAAAGACATACTAAAAACAATGCCAAAAAGCGTATAAATTATCCGCTCATCACAACACCAAACTTAAATTGTTGCTTGTCCCCAAGCAACTGAAAATCAAATAGGATAAAAAGAATAGAATATACAATGAATTCCAAAAATATCTATGAAGATCAGTCTTAATTAGATGAGCGGGGCTATTAGCTTTCTACTTCTGAACAGTTTTGGCATCTCACTTTATCCTTTGAAGTTTAGAATGATTGGCATCTATAGGAACTCAGAATTTAGATAGTGTTATTGATTCTCCTAGTTCAGTATGTTGATTCTTGAACACAGTTACTTTATGAGTCTTGGCCGTGACCCTAAGCATTTTGTTTTTCAGTATTACCATCGGATACATAAATGCCACAGATACATAACTGGGTGAACCTTTTCAGATTATGACTCAGCTTTGCTAGAGTCCACAATTAGAGGAATCCAGAGCTCTTAAGCACACTCTTTTTGCTTTGGACCACGACTATAACCGCTCAGTCTCAAGTTTTCACTTGACACCTTCACGCCACATGCACATGGTTAGGGACAGCTTGGTTTAGCCGCTTAGGCCAGGATTTTATTCCTGTGGGCCCTCCTATCTACTGATGCTCAAAGCCTTGGATCCTTTTTTATTTCACCCTTACCTTTTGGTTTAAAGGGCTATTGGCTTTTTCTGCTTGCTTTTTTTTTCTTTTTTTTTCTTTTTTTTGCAAGGCCCTTTTTTATTCACTACTTTTTCTTGCTTCAAGAATCATTTTTATGATTATTCAGATCATCAATAACATTTCTCCTTTTTCATTATTCTTTCAAGAGCCAACATTTTTAACATTCATAAACATCAATATAAAAAATATGCACTGTTCAAGCATTCATTCATAAAAACAAAAAGTATTGCCACCACATCAAAATAATTAATCTATTTTAAAATTCGAAATTCATGTACTTCTTTTTTTTTTTGCAATTAAAAACATTTTTCATTTACGAAAGGTGATGGATTCATAGGACATTCATAACTTTAAGACATAAACTTTAAATTTTATTAATCATGGAATGAAAATAAGACTCCAAAATAAATATAAGAGCAAACCAATAATAATAGAAGACAGAAAATAAAAAAATAGAAAAATAAATGACTCTTAAAATAGATTCCTAATAATAAAGGTTATCACATAGTTAGGACTCAACAACCTTAATTTTGAGCAGTGGATGCTCCTTCAATCTGTGGGGTGTTTGGTCCTTCAAGGGAGAGCTTCTAGCGTTTCAGCTCTTGTAGCTCACGCCCCTGCTTCTCCTGTTCCTTGAGCAGCTTGCAGAGCATGCAATTTTGATTCTGCTGTTCTTCCTTAAGTTGTTCCATAGCTTCTTGCAGCTTGGTGACAGATGCTTCTAGGCGGGTCCAGTAGTCAATTTCAGGGATTTCTGGGAGGGACTCCTGCGCCCTCCTTTTGATGGAGTTGTCTTGCACTTGTTGTCCTTCCATTGACTTCTTGGTGATTGGGTGTTCAATTGGGATGAATTCATCTACTCCCATCCTCATCCCAGCATCTTTACATAGCAGAGAAATTAAGCTTGGGTATGCCAGTTTGGCTTCAGTGGAGTTCTTGTTTGCAATTGTGTAAATCTCACAAGAAATCAGTTGATGAATCTCCACTTTATTTCCCAGCATAATGCAATGAATCATCTCTGCTCTTTTGACAGTGACCTCAGAGCGGTTGCTAGTGGGCAGTATGGAACGCCCAATGAAGTCCAACCAGCCTCTTGCAACTGGTTTGAGATCTCATCTCTTGAGTTGGTTTGGGCCACCTTTTGAATTGGTTATCCACTTAGTTACAGGGAGGCATATGTCCTCTAGAACTTGGTCCAACCCCTTATCTTCTCTCACCATTCTCCTATTAAAGGATTCTGGATCATCTTGTAGTTGAGGCAATTTGAAGACCTCTCTTATTTTGTCTAGATGGAAGTAAATAATCCTTCCTCTGACCATGATTCTGTAGGTATGAAAGACGGTTCTAGTTATTCTCTTCTTATCTGTCAGCCACAGATTTGAATAGAATTCCTGAACCATGTTTCTTCCAACCCTTGTTTCACGATTAGCTAGAATTTCCCATCATCTGTTTCGAATTTGCTCTTGGATCTCTGGATATTCATCTTCTTTCAGATTGAATTTAACTTCCGGGATCACTAATCTTAGACCCATTATTTTATGGTAATGGTCTACATGTTCTTTGGTGAAGAACCTCTCTTGATTCCAAAGACTCTTTGGAGTATTCTCTTTCTTGCCTCTTGAATTGGTTTGTTTTCCCTTAGGAGCCATGATCTTGATGAGTCTTAGCTCATTGATCATGGAAAAACACACCAAACTTAGAGATTTGCTTACCCTCAAGCAAAAGAAAGAAAAGGAGAGAGAGAGGAGGAGAGGCAAATTCGAATAGTAGAGAGGAGGGGATGGCCGGATGTGTATTTATAAGAGGAGAGGAGGGATTTCGAAAATTTTGAAAGAGATATGACATAGAGATATGATTGGTGGAAGAAAATAAAATCATGATATGAAAAAGATGAGATTTTTATTTGAAAAAGATATAAAGAGGTTAAATCTGAAAATTTGTTTATGCATCTAAGAAATAAGAGATGATATGATGAGTTTGAAAAGATTTAGAAAGAAATTGAAAAGAGATTTAGAAAAGTGTTAAATTTTTTTTAAAATTGAGGGTGAATGATGAAAGTTTGAAACATGTTTATGCAGAAAATTATGATTCAAAACATGAAAATTTGAAAAATTTTGAAGTGGAAAACAAAATCCTCTCCCCCTGTCTTTCTGGCGTTAAACGCCCAGATTGGTACCCATTCCTTAAATGAATAGCTTGGCACTCTTCTGTTATCTGTTTAGATAACTGCTGTCTTGTCTGATTCAATTATTTTTCCATATTCTAATTAGCAACTGTGGTTTCTTGTAGCATCTCTTTAAATTCTGCTAACTGTTTTGTTATAGAAAATAGTTGCTGATTGTGTTCAATAATTTGTTCTGGAAGGCTAAGTTCAGTGGATATTGCCTCAGCCTCTTCCTTCACTGAGGTCTCACTACTTGAGTTCAGATGTTGATTTCTGGCAACTGTATCAATAAGCTCTTGAGCCTCTTCAATTTTCTTTCTCATATGTATAGATCCACCAGCTGAGTGGTCTAGAGACATCTGGACCTTTTCTGTAAGCCCATAGTAAAAAATGTCTAACTGCACCCATTCTAAAAACATTTCAGAGGGGCATCTCCTTAGCATCTCTCTGTACCTCTCCCATGCATTATAAAGAGATTCATTATCCTCTTGTTTAAAGCTTTGGATGTCCAGCCTTAGCTGTGTCATCCTTTTTGGAGGGAAATATTGATTCAGGAATTTGTCTGATAACTATTTCCATGTTCTTATGCTTGCTGTGGGTTGGTTATTTAACCACCTCTTAGCTTGATCTTTTACAGCAAATGGAAATAGTAATAATCTGCAGACATCCTAATCTACTTCCTTATCACGTACTATGTCAGAAATTTGTAAGAACTGTGCCAGAAACTCAGTAGGTTCTTCTTGTGGAAGACCGGAATACTGGTAATTTTGCTACACCATGATAATGAGCTGAGGGTTTAGCTCAAAACTGCTGGCTCTGATGGGAGGTAAACAGATACTACTCCCATATGAAGTAGTAGTGGGGTTAGCATATGACTCCAGAGTCCTTCTGGACTATTCATTTCCGCTTAGGTCCATGATGGAGAATGGGAGATGATGTGGATTGTAAATAGAAATTTTATTTTATTTAATTAAGGACAAACCGAATTTAAAAGAGAATAGAATAAAATACTTGGAAAATAGAATATAAGTTTTGAAAACTAAAAGGAAAAGAAATAAAAGAAATTCGAATACTAAAATGATTACTTAATTAAAAAGACTTGAAAAATTTTGGATATGATTTTCGAAAATTCAAGAGAGAGAAAGTGGTTAAGAAGTTTTGAAAAAGATATGTCTTAAAATTAAAGATACTTGTAAGAGAATAAATAAAAGAAAAGATGTGAAAAAGATGTGATTTTAAAATTTGAAATTAGAAAAGATAAGATAAGTTAGGTAAGAGAAGATAAGTTTTTAAATTGAAAAGTTTTGAAATTTAAATTTTAAATTTGAAAATTGAATTTTGAAATTTGAAATTTGAAATTTAAAATTTGAATTTTGAATTTTGAATTTTGAATTTTGAATTTTGAAAAAGTCAACAATATAAGATAAAGATTTGAAAAAGATTTAAGTTTTGAAAAGGTTTGATTTTAAAATTTAAAATTTAAATTTTGAAATTTAAATTTTGAATTTTGAATTTTGGAATTTAATTGAAATTTGAAATTTGAATTTGAAATAAGATAAGATATAATTTTGAAAAAGATATGATTTTTGAAAAAGATTTGAATTTTGAAATTTAAAACTAAGATAAGATAAGATAAAAATTTTAAAATAAAAATCTGAATTTTTAAATGCAAATTTTGAAAATTCAATTAAAATAAAGAGAAAAGATATTTTTTGAAATTAGTGAGAAAATAGAAAAACAATAAATTGACACCAAACTTAGAATTTTTAGATCAAAACAAAGAAAACAAACAAGAAAACTTTGAATGTCATGATGAACACCAAGAACACTTTGAAGATCAAGATGAACACCAAGAACAAATTTTGGAAATTTTTAAGAAAATAAAAACACAAAGGACACCAAACTTACAAATTTTTATACTTTGGACACTAATAATTCGAAAATGCACAATAAAAACAAGGAAAGACACAAAACAAGAAAAACTAAAGATCAAACATGGAAAATAAACAAGAACAGCTTGAAGATCAATGAAGAACACAATGCATATACTTTCGAAAATTAAAGAAAAATTAAAACATGCAACTGACACCAAACTTAAGGCATGAAACTAAACTCAAACAGAAAACTCAATTATTAGTTTTTTGGTTTTTTATCTATTTATTAAAAGTTTTCGAAAAAAAATCTAGAAAAAGAAAACAAGGATTTTAAAATTTTAACAAAAATAATAATAGAAGACTCAATTTTAGTGACTCTAAACCAAAAAGATAATTTTTTCCTAATCTAAGCAACAAAATAAACCGTCAGTTGTCCAAACTCGAACAATCCCCGGCAACGGCGCCAATAACTTGGTGCACGAAATTGTGATTACACTTTTCACAACTCCGCACAATTAACCAACAAGTGCACTGGGTCGTCCAAGTAATATCTTACGTGAGTAAAGGTCGATCACACGGAGATTGTCAGCTTGATGCAAGAGATTAATGATAAAAATGATTTTTGTTTATGAAAAGTAAATAACATGAAATAAATGGTACTTGTGATTCAGTAATGAGGAACACGTTGAGGTTCCAGAGATGCTCTGACAACTGAATCTCTGCTTTCCTACTGTCTTCTTTTCCAAACAGGCATGGTTTTCTTGAATGACAAGCTGTATAATCCTCTCGGATGAAAAATACCAGGTACAATCTCTGCACGACTAATCAACTGTCGGATTTCTCGTCTCGGATGAAAAATACCAGGTACAGCTACCGCACGGCTAATGATCTGTCGGTTCTCACTAGCGTCGGAATAGGATCTCTCTATCCTTTTGCACACTGTCACTGCGCCCAACATTCGTGAGTTTGAAGCTCGTCACAGTCATCCCTTCCCAGATCTTACCCGGAATACCACATACAAGGTTTAGACTTTTCGAATCCCAGGAATGTTGCCAATTGGTTCTAGCCTCTACCATGAAGGTTCTAATCTCACGGACTCGGTCCGTGGATCAAAGACCCAAGAGATACGCACTCAAGCTGTCGCCCAATGACTACGTTGAGCTCAAATAGAACGGAAGTGGTTGTCAGGTACACGTTCATAGAATTGAGAATAATAATGAGTGTCACGGATCATATCATTCTCTAGATTGAAGCACGAGTGAGTATCTTATAATAGAATCAAGCGTGATTGAATATAAAACAGTAGTAATTGCATTAATCCATTGAAACATAGCAGAGCTCCTCACCCTCACCTATGGGGTTTAGAGACTCATGCTGTAGAAGATAGAATATGAAATAAAAATGTCATAAGGTCCCAAATGAATCTCTAAAAGTAGTGTTTATACTAACTAGTAACTTAGGTTTACAGAAAAATGAGAATCTAAGTGCAGATAGTGCAGAAATCAACTTCTGAGACCCACTTGGTGAGTGTTTGGGCTGAGCTTTCAAGCTTTCACGTGCATATGCCTAAAGTTGGCGTTAAACGCCACCCTCGGTGCCAAAATGGGCGTTCAACGCCAAGAAAGGTGTCAGTTCTGGCGTTTTACGCCAGAAAGTTTTTGGCTGGCTTTTAACGCCTGTTTGGGGCATCAAAGCACGGGCAAACTATGGATTATTATATAATGCTGGAAAGCCCAAGATGTCTACTTTCCAACGGGGCTTCTGTAACTCCAGAAAATCCACTTCGAGTGTAGGAAGGTCAGAATCCAATAGCATCTACAGTCCTTTCTTAGCCTCTAAATCAGATTTTTGCTCAAGTCCCTCAATTTCAGCCAGAAAATACCTGAAATTACAAAAAAACACAAAAACTCATAGTAGAGTCCAGAAATGTAATTGTTGAATAAAAACTAATAAAAATATAATAAAGAGTAACTAAAACATACTAAAAACTATGTAAAAATAATGCCAAAAAGGGTATAAATTATCCGCTCATCATCTGTCATGACCCACTCTCTCTCCCTCATTGTTGCAATTCGTGCACTATTGATATGCCATTTGCTTCTACTATTTTCTCACTTGCATGTTGTAGCTACCATGTAATTGAGACCCTCATTATTTGGCATTAACCCACCCATATTTTATTTGTTTTCTATCTTTGTTTCTAGGTTACTTTTCTTCCCTTTTCTCTTCTTTCAAGATGGCCACCAAGAAGAGAAACGGAAAAATTTTAAGAGGGGCAAACAACAAGTTGCTCTGTACAGTCTTTTGAAGGAAGTCCGCAGTTGTAGCAACCCGTCCACTTGCACATCTTAGCATACACCGAGGACGGTGTAATGTTTAAGTGTGGGGAGGTCGATACTGACTTCCATGGGTTAGTTACTTTCTTTTCAGCACCAATGTTTAGTTTTCTTTATTACTGAGTTGTTGCATTGCATTATAGATTGCATGTGTAGTTAATTGCTTGCATGTATGTACCACTTGGTTGAAGTGATAATTTCTTTTCAAGAAACTATTTTATAGCATTTGACTAATTTAAATTAAAATTTTTGTTAAACCTTGCTTGAAGAAATTTATTTTGGAACATGGTTTAGAGCTTGAACATACAAAACCAGTGAGATTTTTGAGCCTATTCGATTGGTTGAATTTTATCAACAAATATTTTAATTTTGGTGTGTGTTGTTCTCTTTATAATTGTGATCTTAGTCTTGCTTAATTCCATATTTCCATTGTTTGATGTATGCATGCACTTATATGATTGAGACCTTTGTTTCACTGAACTTACATACCCATATGGCCTTAACCTTTTCATTATCCCTTGTAAACTAATGTTGAGCCTACTTATCCCATTTATTCTTTACTTTAGCTCATCACTAATCTAAGCGAAAAATAATAATGTCCTTAAACACATGAGTGATTAGAGTGTATACACTTTCGGTGAGGGTTCGATGCTCGATTCTTTGTTCCCGGCTTTCATGAGCTATTTTCTTCTGCAAGTTTACTTGTACTTTATTTTGTGATTTGAATTAGTGCAATCCAATTTATGTTTGTCTTGGAGAATTTATTTACTTTTAACCAAGTAAGTAGAATCATTTTTGCATGTAGTTTCATTCACATAGATAGGTTGCATTTAATAAGTCTTACCAATCCTCTTCACTCTTTTATAGTTTCTCTTGAGTTTAGCATGAGGACATGCTAATGTTTAACTGTGGGGAGATTGATAAACCCCATTTTTAGGGTTTATCTTGTGCTTAATTTAGTTGATTTTATCCACTAAACTCACACTTATTCATATAATTCACATGTTTTATATTTTCCTTCCTAATTTTGTGCTATGATTGAAAACATGCTTCTTTGGCCTTAAATTTGCTAATTTTAATCCTCTCTTATTACCATTCGAAGCCGTGATATGTTTCTTAAGTGTTTTTAGGGTTTATAGGGTAGGAATGGCTTAGAGGATGGAAAGGAAGCATGCAAAAGTGGAAGGAATACAAGAAATTGAAGGAATTGCTAATCTATCAAGCCAGACCTCTTCATACTAAATCGATCATAACTTGAGCTACAGAGGTCCAAATGAGGCGGTTCCAACTGCGTTGGAAAGATAACATTCGTGGCTTCAAAATGATATGCAATTTTTCATAGGTGCCATGCAGTTAGGCGACGTGCACACGTAGATCACGCGTATGCGTGACCTTGCGAAAGTTCAGCGACGCGTACGCGTGACAGAGTCACGTGCTGCACGTATCCAAAAATGCTGGGGGCGATTTCTGGGCTATTTTTGGCCCAGTTTCAAGCCCGAAAATACTGATTAGAGACTACAGAGTGAAGGAATCAATACACAACATTCATTCACAACACATTAGGTTTTAGATGTAGTTTTTTAGGGAGAGAGGCTCTCTCCTCTCTCTAAGTTTTAGGTTTCTTAGTTTTAATTCTTCTCAATTTCAGATTTCTATCTTAGTTCAATTTAGTTTCTCTTCTCATTTTAGATTTGAATTTCTATTTAATTCAATTTGAGGTATTTCATATTTATTGCTTCTTCCATTATTTGTTATCAGTGATTTTGTAATTGTTGGTTTTAGTATTTACATTCTCTTATTGCTTTTCTATGCTTTTAGACAAAATGCTTGGTTGGATTTTAAATTAACTTTTTATATTCTTTGCTTAGATTGAGTAATTAGAGACTCTTGAATTATCAAAGGTGTTTTATTTATTGGTGATTGAGATTTGCTAGTTGTCTTGAGATTCACTAACACTGGTCTTTGAGTAGGACTTGTGAACTTAAGTTAACTTTACTTACTTGACTTTCTTTCATTGTTAGAAGTTAACTAAGTAAAAGCAAAAGGTAATTACCATCATAATTGACAATGATAATGGGGATAGGAATTCTAATTATCAATCCTTGCTAGGACTTTTTTTAATTGTTAGTTTATTTTCTTGTCATTTACATTCCTTGTTCCACATTTCAAAAACCCAAAAAGAGACAATCCCATAACCAATAGTAACATACTTCCCTGCAATTCCTTGAGAGACGACCCGAGGTTTAATACTTCGGTTATTTTTATTGGGTTTGCTTAAGTGACAAACAAATTAAATTTGATTGAGGTTTAATTGTCGATTTTGATCTATACTTACAACGCGCTTACTTTTGTGAAATTTATTTACCGACGATTTTTCCCGCATCAATTTTTGGTGCCGTTGCCGGGGAATTGCAAATGTGTGTCTTATTATTGGTTATTGTATATATTTGCTTTTGGCTTGTTTGTTAGTTTTTGTTAATTTTAGGACTTTGTTGCTTATTTTTATTAGTTTTTGTTTTCATTTGCTACTATAAATTCTCATCATTTTGGCTATGAGTTTGGTTCAAATGATGTTGTAAGGAATGGAGGCTACAATGAGAATATACATCAAGAATGGGACAATCAAAGCTGGGAGGAGGCACAAGGATTTGATCAACCCTCTTGGCAACAACCTCCACCAACATACTATGACCAAGAGACATTCCAAGAGGCATACCAAGATAATGGCTATGGTGAGCACTCTTTTGATTATCAACAACCACCACCATACGCCTATGAACCCCCTCCTCAACATAGTTTTGAACCACCATACTCACAAGCCCCTTTCCACCATTCACCTCCATATGACCCTAACCCTTATCCACCATACTAACCACCATATGAACCATATGAACTATACATAAAACCACCCTAATTCCAACCCAATTACCCCTAATAACCACAACCTCAATATACACCATCTCCATATCCTCATCAAGAAGAACTACCTTCGTATTATGAGCCCTTTCTCCTAACAAATGAATCGTTCTATCCACCCCAAGCTCCCATAGATGATACCTTTAATGTTATTCGCCAGAGGCAAAGAGAGCTTCAAACCACACTTACCTCTGCTCTCACTGGTCTCACCTCTACTCTCCAAGCTCTTATATCCCATGTAGATCCATCAATACCAGAACAACATGATCCCAATTATGCTATTGGTTTGGAACAAGAGAGAAGGGATTGTCTTAGGGACTTAATGGATCGGGTTCACGAATTCATACTTCAAAAGAAGCAAGTGGAGGCCCAAAAGGTAGAGGTAGTAGAGATCTTTAACGAAAGCTATCAAAAGGTGGAAGATATCAAGGAGGAGTTTGATTTCGTACTAGAGCAAGTAGAGAAAGTCGAAATTATCGAAGAAGAAGTGATTGAAGACTTAGGAGATGCGGAACCTCCATGGGAAGCTCAAGTCATAGAGCCTCCTTCAAAGACGTTTGAATTTGATGTTTAGGAGGGTGTACAACCTCCAAGGCATTTCATGGTTGAAGACTTGGAGGAGGTTGACAATAAAATGGATTCAATCATTGATGAATTCTTATCTACAATTGAATCCTCTCCCACTAGACTTGACATGGATATTAAAGAAGAAGGGGCACAACCTCCCATGCCCTTGGTAAGCAATGAAGAAGAGATCGAATAGGAAAAAAGCTACCAAGAGGAAGAGGTTGAAATTGAAGAAGCTCGCAAAGAGGTGGAAGTTGTCAAGAAAAAGCATCAGGGAGTGGAGCTTGCAAGATC
Organism: Arachis ipaensis; assembly: GCF_059453495.1. NCBI lineage: Eukaryota > Viridiplantae > Streptophyta > Magnoliopsida > Fabales > Fabaceae > Arachis > Arachis ipaensis. Next base: position 78,257,947 of record NC_142441.1, on the reverse strand, counting down.
ATTAGAAACACTTCTCCCAAAGCCATTACCATCCAATATAACATTCAAGTGGGTAAAATTCTTATCCTTAACATTTACTTTCCCACTTGAATATGGGTTACTTGTGATGGATGGTCAACTTAGAGCTCTTTGTGGCTTTAAGAATAAGAGAGAGATGGGTAGTAGTTGGAGTTGTCAGGAAAGGTTCAATACGATTGCATGCTCAAAGTTGAAGTGCAAGGATTGGTGTAGAGCTCGATTGAATGGGTCTAGGAAGTTTTTTGGATGTCTCAGTTAGAATTCGTCTTGCTTACCACCCAAGTTGAGAAATGATGATCAACAAGAAGACGAGTGCAAAAGCAAGGTTTGGGACCCCAGAATTTATTCTAGCAATCCACACTCTTAGGGCCATATCACTTGCTTTAACTTGCTAGAAGGTATTATGCACATAGTTTGGGACCCCGGAGGCTATTGGAATTACAAACATTGGTGGGGATTCAAGGAAGAGTTCAATCATAAGCCACCCTAACAAGGAACTCACCAATTGTCCAACTTAAGGACGTTAAAGAAAAGTGCTAGGTAGGAGGCAACCCACCATGGTATGATCTTCTTTTTTTATTAGTTTTATTTCATTCTTACTAGTGTTATTTCTAAGTTCTGCATATTTAATTCTGCATAAAAAAAGTGCCTCCAACGTGTAAGCGTCTATGACGTGCACGCGTCATGTAAAGCTTCGCACTGAACAGAAAGTTGCATTGAAACCGCACGGGAGGGGTGCCTGGTGTACGTGTGACCTACATGTACACATCATCTACATTTTTTTCAATCCACACATAAGCGTCAACAACGCATACACATGGGCATGAAAATCGGCGTAAAAGAGTGAATTGAACAGAGAGTTGTGCGGCCTAGGTGCTGGAATCGCGCGAGTAGTCACGCGTACTCGTGACCGACGCTCACGAGTCAGAATGCATTTTTTGCTAGCCACGCGTACGCGTGGACGACGCTCACACGTCGCATGACCATTTCAGTTTTTACCCGTACGCGTGATGTATGCGTACGCGTCGCGCGTCGTGTCCTGTTTTTCATTTCCTCCTCCTTTCTTCTCTCCTTTCTCCTTCTTTCTTCCTCCTTTCTTACTTTCTTCTTCTTTATTTCTTTCACTTCTAATCTTTATTCTCTTTCATTATATTTCACTCAATTCATTTGCATACTTTCCTTCATTGCATTTTAATTTTATTCATATTTTTATCTTCTTTTCTAATTTCCTATTTTACCATTGGTGTAAAACGTTCTTATTCAACTGTTGCATTTTTCTTGCATTATTTTGGTGCCTAGTGACTTATTTTATATTGTTGGTTGATATTGTTTATATGTCAGTACCAATCTTTTATGATACTTGTATTCCTTTTGCAATGACATGAATTTATATCGTCTGTCATGACCCACTCTCTCTCCCTCATTGTTGTAATTCGTGCACTATTGATATGCCATTTGCTTCTACTATTTTCTCACTTGTATGTTGTAGCTACCATGTAATTGACACCCTCATTATTTGGCATTAATCCACCCATTTTTTATTTGTTTTCTATCTTTGTTTCTGGGTTACTTTTCTTCCCTTTTCTCTTCTTTCAGGATGGCCACCAAGAAGAGAAACAAAACACTTTTAAGAGGGGCAAAAAACAAGTCGCTATGTACAATATTTTGAAGGAAGTCCGCAGTTGTAGCAACCCGTCCATTTGCACATCTTAGCATACACCGAGAACGGTGCAATGTTTAAGTGTGGGGAGGTCGATACTGACATCCATGGGTTAGTTACTTTCTTTTCAGCACCAATGTTTAGTTTTCTTTGTTACTGAGTTGTTGCATTGCATTATAGATTGCATGTGTAGTTAATTGCTTGCATGTACGTACCACTTGGTTGAAGTGATAATTTCTTTTCAAGAAACTATTTTATAGCATTTGACTAATTTAAATTAAAATTTTTGTTAAACCTTGCTTGAAGAAATTTATTTTGGAACATGGTTTAGAGCTTGAACATACAAACCAGTGAGATTTTTGAGCCTATTCGATTGGTTGCATTTTATCAACAAATATTTTAATTTTGGTGTGTGTTGTTCTCTTTATAATTATGATCTTAGTCTTGCTTAATTTCATATTTCCATTGTTTGATGTATGCATGCACTTATATGATTAAGACCTTTGTTTCACTGAACTTACATACCCATATGGCCTTAACCTTTTTATTATCCCTTGTAAACTAATGTTGAGCCTACTTATCCCATTTATTCTTTACTTTTGCTCATCACTAACTCTAAGCGAAAAATAATAATGTCCTTAAACACATGAGTCATTAGAGTGTATACACTTTCGGTGAGGGTTCGATGCTCGATTCTTTGTTCCCGGCTTTCATGAGCTATTTTCTTCTGCAAGTTTACTTGTACTTTATTTTGTGATTTGAATTAGTCGAATCCAGTTTATGTTTGTCTTGGAGAATTTATTTACTTTTAACCAAGTAGGTAGATGATGCCAGGGCATTTTGGCCAGTTTCACTGACCTTTTCTTTACTGTTTTAAGGTAGTTTCATGCATTTTCTTAGGAAATAAGCAAGTTTTGGGAAGAATTTCCCTTACATCCTGATTTAAGCATACATTGTGCACTTTACATGATTTCATGAGAATTTTGCATGAATTAGATTACAAATTGGATGATGCATGTCTCAGGATGTGGATTAGAACTTTGATGCACTTTATTGCTTGATTTCAGGACAAAGGAAGCAAGAAAGAGCCACGATTAGCAGCCACGTTAGTCTAACTAACGTGACCACCAACGTGGAATGGGAGCTAGCATGCAACGTTAATGAGAAAAGTAATCACCAATAACGTCCTCGAAAGCCATCATAGCCCACGTTAAGAGTCACGTTAACTAAGTTAACGTGAACTCTAATGTGGAAGAAAGAAATAAGGCCAACGTTAGTGACACTCACCTTTGTCACTAACGTTGGACCAAGCTCATAAGTGGCCACGTTAAGAACCACGTTAACTCAGTTAACGTGGACTCTAATGTTGGAAAGCAAAAGAGAAGCCAACGTTAGTGACACTCACCTTTGTCACTAACGTTGGCCAAGCTACAATGAGCCACGTTAGTTGCCACGTTAACTTAGTTAACGTGGAAGCTAACGTGGAGAAAGCAAACAATTGCCAACGTTAGTGACACTCACCTTTGTCACTAACGTTGGAATGAGCCACAATGAGCCACTATGAGCCACGTTAACTTCCACGTTAACTTAGTTAACGTGGAAGCTAACATTGAGGATAGGATGATGAGCCAACGTTAGTGACATTTACCTTTGTCACTAACGTTGGAGATGGCTATCATTACCACGATAGAAGCCACATTAACTTAGTTAACGTGGACTCTAACGAGGGAAGTAGGGGTACCTTGGAACGTTAGTGACAAAGGTAAGTGTCACTAACGTTCTCAAAGAATTGGCAAGCCTACGTTAAGAGCCACGTTAACTAAGTTAACGTGAACTCTAACGTAGGGAGGGAGGACTCTCAACGTTATTGGAAAAGGTGAGTCCCAATAACGTGTGCGAAGGACCAAGAGGCAACGTTAGTGGTCACGTTGGTGCCACTAACGTTGAAGTTAACGTGGATCATCCCTGGGTAAAGAACGTTAGTGAAAAAGGTGATTGTCACTAACGTTCTCGAACCCACACTCTCACTTAACGTTAACGCCACTAACGTCCTGAGCTAAAGACCCTTCCTACTTCACACTTTCTCTCTGCAAGTAAAGCTAAGCCCACTGCAGAAGATAACTGCTTCAAGCTCAAGATCCAAAGGCCCATATCCAAGACTTGAAGAATCAACTAGAAGATCAGAAGAGTAGTATATATAAGGGTAGTTTTGAATCAGGAAAGAGCTTTTGGGGGGATGGGAAATTGAGAACTACTCTCTGTATAATTTACTTTCTCTGCACTTTTACTTCTAGTTTTCATGATGTATTCTCCATCTTTGTTTTCCATTTCCAGAGCTATGAACAACTAAACCCCTTTCATTGGGTTAGGAAGCTCTGTTGTAATTTTATGGATCAATACTAATTTTCATTACTCTTCTTATATCTTTTCTCTTGATTTTACTAGAAAGCTTTCAATCTTCATCCAATTGGGTAGTTATCTTGGAAAAGAAGCTATTCATACTTGGATCTCTTCTGAACCTTGGAAGAGGAATGAAGAGGTCATGCTAGAAATGCTTTCTCATGTTGGACCAAATTGGGTTTGGTTGGGTATGGTGACTATAATCCTACCAACACTTGATTTGGGAATGTATGTGGTATAATCAGTGACCATACTTCATCTCTTCTCATGAGAAATTGACCAAGGAATTGGCTATTGATCAAGATTTGAGAGATTGAATTACCAAGGAATTGGAATTCGATCACTTAAGATTGCCAAGGAGATCAATGAATGTATTGATTGAGGAAGAGATGAAAATGAACTTGATCCGGAGAATGCAACATCTCCTAAGCCCAATGAATCCCCATTTCTAATCTACCCATTCTCTTTAATTTTTGCAATTTACTTTCATGAGCATCTTCCCCATTCCCATTTACAATTCTACAATTTACTTTCCGTCATTTACTTTCAACTCTTTAATTCTAGAATTTACATTTTCTACTATTTACTTTCCCGCCATTTAATTTCCTGTAACTCTCAAACCAAATTCTGCTTCGCTCAACTATAACATTCCTCTAATTAAAGTTGTTTGACCAATCAATCCCTGTGGGATTCGACCTCACTCTATTGTGAGTTTTTACTTGACGACAATTCGGTATACTTGCCGAAGGAAAATTGTTGAGAGACAAGTTTTCGTGCTATCAATAGAATCATTTTTGCATTTAGTTTCATTCATATAGATAGGTTGCATTTAATAAGTCCTACCATTCCTCTTCACTCTTTTATAGTTTCTCTTGAATTTAGCATGAGGACATGCTAAAGTTTAAGTGTAGGGAGATTGATAAACCCCATTTTTAGGGTTTATCTTGTGCTTAATTTAGTTGATTTTATCCACTAAACTCACACTTATTTATATAATTTGCATGCTTTATATTTTCCTTCCTAATTTTATGCTATGATTGAAAACATGCTTCTTTGGCCTTAAATTTGCTAATTTTAATCCTCTCTTATTACCATTCGAAGCCGTGATATGTTTGTTAAGTGTTTTTAGGGTTTATAGGGCAGGAATGGCTTAGAGGATGGAAAGGAAGCATGCAAAAGTGGAAGGAATACAAGAAATTGAAGGAATTGCTAATCTGTCAAGCCTGACCTCTTCGTACTAAATCGATCATAACTTGAGCTACAGAGGTCCGAATGAGGCGGTTCCAGTTGCGTTGGAAAGCTAACATTCGGCGCTTCAAAATGATATGCAATTTGCCGTAGTTGCCATGCAGTTAGGCAACGTTCACGCATGGATCACGCGTATGCGTGACCTTGCGAAAGTTCAGCGACACGTACGCGTGACAGAGCCACGTGCTGCACGTATCCGAAAATGCTGAAGGCGATTTCATGGCTGTTTTTGGCCCAGTTTCAAGCCCGAAAACACTGATTAGTGACTGCAGAGTGAAGGAATCAATACACAACATTCATTCACAATACATTAGCTTTTAGATGTAGTTTTTTAGGGAGAGAGGCTCTTTCCTCTCTCTAAGTTTTAGGTTTCTTAGTTTTAATTCTTCTCAATTTCAGATTTCTATCTTAGTTCAATTTAGTTTCTCTTCTCATGTTAGATTTGATTTTCTATTTAATGCAATTTGAGGTATTTCATATTTATTTCTTCTTCCATTATTTGTTATCAGTGATTTTGCAATTGTTGGTTTTAGTATTTACATTCTCTTATTGCTTTTCTATGCTTTTATTTTGCGCCCACCAAGTGTTTGACAAAATGCTTGGTTTGATTTTAAATTAGAGACTCTTGAATTATCAAAGGTCTTTTATTGATTGGTGATTGAGATTTGCTAGTTAGCTTGAGATTCACTAACACTGGTCTTTGAGTAGGACTTGTGAACTTAAGCTAACTTTACTCACTTGACTTTCCTTCATTGTTAGAGATTAACTAAGTGAAAGCAAAAGGTAATTACCATCATAATTGACAATGATAATGGGGATAGGAATTCTAATTTTCAATCCTTGCTAGGACTTTTCTTAATTGTTAGTTTATTTTCATGTCATTTACATTCCTTGTTCCACATTTCAAAAACCCAAAAAGATACAATCCCATAACCAATAGTAACATACTTCCCTGCAATTCCTTGAGAGACAACACGAGGTTTAATACTTCGGTTATTTTTATTGGTTTTGCTTAAGTGACAAACAAATTAAATTTGATTGAGGTTTAATTGTCGGTTTAGATCTATACTTACAACGCGCTTACTTTTGTGAAATTCTTTACCGACGATTTTCCCTCCAAAAATTGATGGGGGAAAAACCGTCAGTAAAGAATTCACAAAAATAAGCGTATTGTAAGTATAGATCTAAACCGACAATTAAACCTCAATCAAATTTAATTTGTTTGTCACTTAAGCAAAACCAATAAAAATTAACCGAAGTATTTAAACCTCGGGTCGTCTCTCAAGGAATTGCAGGGAGGTGTAGTTATTATTGGTTATGGAAAAGTATCATTTTGGGTTTTGAAATATGGAACAAGAAAGTAAAATAACAAGAAAATAAATTAATAACTAAGAAAGCTCTTAGCAGGGATTGATAATTAGAAGTCCTATCCTCATCATCCTCATCAATTGTGATGGTAATTGCCTTTTGCTTTCACTTAGTTAACCTCTAACAATGAAGGTAAGTCAAGTGAGCAAAATCAACATAGGTTCACAAGTCCTAATCAAGGACTAGATTTAGTGAAGCCTAAGCCAACTAGAAAGTCTCAATTACTAATCAACAAAAGACTTTTGATAACTCAAGAGTCTCTAAATAATCAATCCAAGTTAAGAACATGAAAATCTAAATTAAAATCCTCCCAAGCATTTTATCAAACACTTGGAAGACATAAAATAAAAGCATAGAAAAGTAATAAGAGAATATTAAATCTAAACAACTAATTGCAAGGAATCAATAACAACAAATGAAAGGAGAAGCAATAAACATAAAATACCTCAAATTGTATTAAAAGAAAAATTTGAATCTAACATGAAGAATTCATAAACTAAATTGGCAAAATAAGGAAATTACAAAGGGAAATGGATAACTAAGGTACTAGAATAATAGAATGTAGAAGATAAACTAAATTAAAACAATATGGAAATCTGAATTGGAGAAGAAATAAACCTAAGACCTAAAACCTAGTGAAAGGAGAGAGCCTCCCTCTCTCGAAAACTGCATCTAAAACCTAACTTGTTGTGAATGAATGTTGTCTCCATGATTTCCCTACTTTGCAGCCTCTAAGCAGTGTTTTCGGGCTTGGAACTGGGCCAAAAACAGCCTAGAAATCGCCCCCAGCGTTTTCTGATATGTGCAACACGTGGCTCTGTCACGCGTACGCGTCGCCCACACGTACGCATCGCCTAAGTGCATGGAAACTATGGTAGATTACATATCATTTTGAAGCCCTGGATGTTAGCTTTCCAACGCAACTAGAACCACCTCATTCGGCCCTTTGTAGCTCAAGTTATGATCGATTTAGTACGAAGAGGTCAGGCTTGACAGCTTAGCAATTCCTTCAATTTCTTGTATTCCTTCCACTTTTGCATGCTTCCTTTCCATCCTCTACGCCATTCTTGCCCTATAAACCCTAAAAGCACTTAACAAACATATCACGGCATCGAATGGTAATAAGAGAGGATTAAAATTAGCAAATTTAAGGCCAAAGAAGCATGTTTTCAATCATAGCACAAAATTAGGAAGAAAAATGTAAAACATGGGAATTATATGAATAAGTGTGAGTTTAGTGGATAAAATCCACAAATTAAGCACAAGATAAAACCTAAAAATGGGGTTTATCATTGATCCCAAAAAATTTTGGGGAGGAAAATACATCCTTGAGGCATCTCAGGGATTTCTTGTTGAGGCGGCTCCACATGCTCTTGCTGTGGTCAATATGCCGGCTCTCTAAAATGCTCCATCCTTCTTTCTGCGATGGGCTTGTCCTCTTCTATGACAATTCCAGCTGAATTGCATAAGTGACATATAAGGCATCTACAGTGCTTTCTCTGTCTCTATCTCTGAATCAGACTTTTGCTCCAGCTCATCAACTTCAGCCAAAAAATACCTGAATTTGCATAAAAATACACAAAACTCAAAGTAGAATCCAAAAATGTGAATTTTACACTAAAACTTATGAAAATATAATAAAATTTAAATAAAATTTGCTAAAAATTATATGAAAATAATGCCAAAAAACATATAAAATATTCGCTCATCAGTAAGCTATCACTTAACCCCTGTGATTTAGTGTATTTGTGAGCCCTAGTATTGATTGTGATGAATTATATGATATTAGGTTGAGCATTGGTAATTGTTAGAGTTGTCTTGACAACTTGGAGCTTTTGGATTGAGTTTGGTGGATTGTTGTGCTTGGAAGCTTGTTTGAAGGTCCATTTTGGGTGGTTTTGAGTTGTGTGGAAATCAGCTAAGGTATGGGTTTAGGGTTTCATGAATCTTAGGCTAGTTTCCTTGAGTTTGGTTGAATTTGTATGATTGATTAAATTGTGATTGAGAATGTTGAATGGAGGTTGAATGGTTTGCATGATAGATGTTGTGGTGGTGTTGCGTAGAATGAATGGAAACTTATTCAATTGTCACAATGATGATGATTATTATGTAATATGGTTGGGAATGATGATAATTGTGTATATGATTTGTATATGGGATAATGTTATTGGATTTGGAATTGTGGAATGAATTGAGGAATAGAATTGTGAACGACAAAGGTATTCAAATTAATTAAGTATGTTGCTAGTGATATGGGTTGAATTGATAAGGGCCATGAAGTGTTGGATTGGAAAATTGGGTATGTTTGGATTTGGTTTGGTTTGGTTTGGAAGTTTAGAGAACTTGCCAATTTTTGTAAAATCTTATTTTTTATGAATTTTGATGAGGCAAAACTTGGCCTCCAGATCCTTGTTTTTTATGAAACTCTATTTGAAATGAAAGTTGGATCTGAGAGCTTTAAGATGTTTAAAGAATGGAAGAAAAATCTTTTAAAACAAAAACGTGATGTGCGTTTGAAGTTCAGAACAAAAATTTGAATTCTGCTGCTTTTCAAAATTTTCTAAGTTTTTCAGAGCATGTGTACGTGGACAGTGCACGCGACGCAGGGATTGGTTGCTGCCAATTACTTTCATTTATGCAACTCTGGCATGCGTATGCGAGCATGTCACCTTTACATGCATGCATACACGACGTGTAACACGCGACGCGGCAATGCTTCACTGTTTCAAGTGTTCGGGTACGCGGACGTAGCTCGCGTACGCGACTATGGTAGAATGACACCCATGCATACACAAGAGGGGCTTGCGTACGTGAGACCCCTGTTTTGCTGAAAACTTATTTTCTTTATATTTTAAACGTTCTTCTAGCTTTCTAGTGAAAATGGTTTAGGTAACTTAAAGAACTTGTGCTATACGAACTATGATCATTGAGATTGATTCTATATTATTATTGATATGCTGAGATTTGGTAAGTTGCTATGCGACTGGTAAGAATGGTGGTTAATCCCGCTTACGTTGAGATGTGAGGTCTGAGACAGAGTATCCCATTCGCATGCTTTCTGGTCACAAAAGTGTACTTGGGCACTATATCCCATAAGAGTGTGCTAGGGCACTATATCCCAAGGGCCATATTTATATACATGACAGAAGGCGACATCTTGAAGGGATGTGTCAGGTTGGCAGTTGGACAGACAAGTGATATCACGGCTATTAGGATAGGTGATGAGTGAAAATTAGATTTCCACACAAACTCACCGGCAAGTATACCGGGTCGCATCAAGTAGTAATAACTCACAAGAGTGAGGTCGATCCCACAGGGATTGATGGATCAAGCAACTTTAGTGAGTGATCAGTTTAGTCAAGCTAACATTGGTGAATTGAATGAAATTTAACTAACAAAGAAGGAATTACAAGAATTATAAAGTGCAGAAAGTAAATTTGACAGAAGCTTAAAGAGCAAGAAAAGTAAATTACATCAAATGTAAAGGGAATTGGGTGTAGGGAATTAAATGAAGCAGTAAATCATGACTTAGAGCAATTGCAGAAAATTAAACTTGCAGGAAGACTAAATCAGATTGAATCATGAACAGAAATGTAAAGTTGCAGAGAAATAGAAGTGCAGAAGAGTAAATCAAGCTCAATGAAAATGAAACTGTGAAATTGAATTCAAGACTGAAATATGACAATTGCAAAAATAATAAAAGTGTATCAAAGAGAGCTTTTCATTCTACTCCTAATCTTACTCCTACTGCTGCCTAGCAGCCTAACCCAGCTCCAATCAAATGAAATTGATGCCTTTATATAGGCTTTACAAAATGAAATTGAAATTGAAAACATATTACAATTCAAATGAAATTCCTATTCTAACTGTTTCTTGTGCCTTTGAGTCATGTCCAATGGACTTTTGTTGGTTTGGCCTTGAATTAGAGTGGGTCAGGGGTGTTGGTGATGCTCCCAGTGGAACGCTTAGTTCACTTTGTGAATGCTACGTTCACTCCTTTGGTGTGCCAATTGGTGCGCATTGTGGCTCCCTTACTAGCGCTCTCTTTTTTAGCGCTGCGCTCGTCCTTTGAGTGCTACACTTTGCTTGTTTGAGCGCTGCCTTCATTGAGGGCTTTGTTTCTTCACTGGGTGCTGCATTAGTGAGCGCTACGCTCAAATTTTGAGCGCTACTTTAGTTTACGGATGGCACAAACTTCCTCTCCAAGGCTTGCAAGTCATGAAAAAGGTAGAAAAGTGAGCGCCACGCTCACTTCCAAAGTGAACGCTAGCCTTGTTTGGATATTGAGCGTGGTTTTTGGGCCTTAAAGATGCCTAGCACTTGTGCTTCAATTTTATGCTAAATATAGATTTTTATATATCTTTGGAAAGCTCTGAATGTCAGCTTTCCAACGCAACTGGAAGCGCATCAATTGGACATCTGTAGCTCAAGTTATGGTCCTTTGAAGAATGCATGGTCGTGCTGTCAGCGCCAAGTTAACTTAGGCTGCATTTGTTTGTAGAGACAGGACAGAACATGACACTGAAACGGAGACAATAGGACGGAGACACTAAAAATTATCTTTTGTGTATTGTGTTTGGATACGATGGACAAGACACTAATGTAATGTCTAGTATTATGTTTGGATACACATGGACAAGACTAAAATATTATATGAAATGACTAAAATAGTCATGTGATTCCAAATTTTCTAAATCAATACAAATTAATTTAATAAAAAATAAGAGTACGTAGGAGTACAGACGGAACTTGAAAAAAATATTTGAAGAGGCAAAAAATTTTAATAAAAAAATATATTAGTATTTATATTAAAATAAAATTTATAAATATAATTATTTTATTTTAAAATTTATTATTAATATGTAGGAATACATATGGTTAAGATTAACAAAAAAAATAAATTTGACTTTGATTAATAAAAAATTTTGTTTAAGTTAATAAGCCAAATTAATTTTAAATAAAAAATTAATTTTAAAAAAATCCATTTTTACATGAAAAAACAATTAGTTTTTGCATATAAAAATCTATTTTTATTTAAAAAAAAACTAATTTTTTTTATCTAAAAACTGATTTTTCTTTATAAAAAACTGATTTTCCTTTAAATTATATAAAATCAATTACAATTTATAAATTATTTTTTAGCATTTTAAAAGATTAATTTTACTTTTGCTAATATTTATCTTTCAAAAATTGTAAGATTAATTATTTTTGTTATTATTTTTATTACAAATCAAATAATATAATATAAGGTTAAAATGGTATTGAAGTAAAACGATAAAAAGAAAAGAATTATCTACCCCTAATAAAAATTTCTACAGAAAGGAGAGAGTACCTGGAAAAGAAAGAGATAGAGGAAGAACAGGAAGAAAAAAGTATCTCTGAACAATGCAATAGGAAAAATAAAAAGGGGTAATAGTGGAAAAAAAGGAAAACAAAATTTATAAAATTGTCCGTGTCCACTCTTCCAAATCCCGTGTCCATCATTGTCCTTCGTGAAAGAGTGGACACAAAAGTATAAAAAACTGTCTCGGAGACAATATGTCCACTGTCCATGTCTCTGCTTCCAAACACTTTTTAAACAAGTGTTGTCCATGTCTCCGTGTCCTGCCCCCGAAAACAAACGCTACCTTAGTGAGCGCCCAGTTAACTTAGTGAGTGCTCGGACAGCAAAAAGCTTGCTTCCAAGCTGAAAACTCACGAAAACGCTCAATTAGTGAGCGTGGCGCTCACTTGGCAAATGAGCGCTGATTGGAGGCCAAAGTTAGCGCCAGCTTCTGACGCTCAAACTTAATGTTCACCCCATACTATTATATATTGTTGGAAAGCTCTGGTTGTCTACTTTCCAATGCATTTGAGAGCGTATCATTCAAAGCTCTACAGCTCAAGTTATCTAGCTTGGAAGGTGAAGAGGTCAGCTGGCCTTACTGCAGGTTGATACTATGTTCATCTTTGCACTTTCGGGGTAAGTTTTCTCCCTCAGATTTAGTGTCCACCATGTAGTGCCATATATGCTTGGAAAGATCTGGTTTCCTACTTTCCAATGCCACTTGAATCACCTCAGTTGGAGTTTTTTAGCTCAAGTTATTCTTGTTGGAGTGTGAAGAGGTCAGGGTTGCAAATCCTCTTTGCTCCTCCTTGAGTTTGTTTCCAACTCTTTTGCCACCTTGGGAGTATGATTCTTCTTTTAGTGCTTTTATTGCTTTTTCTTCTATTATTTCCTACAAAGTTTATAAATTCAAAAGATCAAAGAAATATACCATTTAAGCACAAAATCATTCAATATTTAAGCACTAATCATCAATTTCTTGTATGAAAAAGTATAGAAAAACATGACATGATGACATGTCATCACAACACCAAACTTAAACCTTGCTTGTCCCCAAGCAAGAAAAGAATCATGCAATAGAGATTGACAATCCAAGGTAAGAAGAATAGCAACTCAATGTTCATGGTTAGCTAGTTTTCTATGCATGCCACAATCACAAAAGAAATGTAAATGATTGATGCTTCTATCTAGCTCATTTTATGAAATCTTTTCCTTATGTTTCTTCCTTGAAACAAGCTTTTGATTTTCTTATTAGCTTCCCCTTTTGGGTGCTTTGCCCCATGAGTTGATAACAAAGTTACGACCCTAAATGCTTTGTTTTCAAGTATTAACACTTGATACATAAGCACCACAAGCATTTAATTAGAGGTCCTTTTTAGCTAATTTGTTTCTTTTCTTTACTCTCTAATCATTGATGCTCAGAGCCTTGAGTTTTGAGGGAGTGCTTTTGCACTTGAGCCTAGCCTTGACTCTAAGTGTTTTGTTTTCAAGCTTTTTGCTTGATACATAAACACCACAAGTACTTAACAAATGAATTATCATTGGTACTCAGAGCCTTCAGCTTTCTGATTCTTTCACTTTTTCTTTCTTGCCTCAATTTGCAATTGCTTCTTCAAGGTTTTCATGATTTCAAACAATTTCATAAAATGTCCTAGATGAAAACTTCAATTAAATAAAATCTAATGCAATTGAGCAACAATTAATCATACTAGCCTTCCAATACTTGTATGCCTATGCTAAGTTCTTCTTTAATGACCTTGTTTGTTTATGATCATGATACTTTATTACTTAGAACTTACAAAATTTAAGATGGTAGTCATAATGTCACAGCAACATGTTACAATTTATCAATCAAACTATGCTTATTCACAACACACATGCATACAGAGAAGGTAAAGACAATCATGCACTTTACAGTGCTGGAAAGAATTAGGAGGAGAAATGAGCGTTACCACCTTGTGGTTCATCTTCCTTGTTGTTGTCCTTTTCCTTCTATTCTTCCCCTTCCCATGCCAAATTCAGAATGCTTGCTCATCCTCAAGCAACAATTAGAACAATGGTGATGGGGTCGAAAATCGACCATGAATGTCTTACACAATAAAATGTTAGTAGTACATGTGTTTTAAGCAAGCAAAATTAAAGATAACAATCAAGGCACAGGAAACAGAGACATTGTGATTGCAAAAATAAGAGGTTTTGCATGATACATTGCATAAAAAATAAGTGGCACACCAAACTTAGTGTGACACTTTCACTTGGAATTGATGCAAGTATCCAGTATGGATTGGGAGCAAATTTTGTTGCATAGCAACACCAAACTTAAAATGCAACCAAATGTCAATTTATTTAAACTAAAACTAAACAAAGGGAAATGTTATATGTTAAATACAATCACCAAGCCAAGAATATGTCATGAATAAAGATTTCTTGGTGAGATATTTATCAAAAACAATTAAGTAGTAAAATAAATGAAAGTAATGAAGACAAAGAAATAACTAAAACAATAATAGACATGTTAAACCAAAAGAAAAATAACCTTGCACAGGCATTATGATTATGAAGACAAGTGGTGTTGCTAAATAAATTGCATAGAAAATAAGTAGCATACCAAACTTAGAATCTTAGTGTGACACTTTCATTTTTGATTTGATGCAATCATCCAGAACGATTGAAAACAAATTGTTGCAGGACAACACCAAACTTAGAATGTAATCATATGCCAATTTATTGAAATTAAACAAGGCAGACAGAGAAAGTAAATAAAGCAAAGAAATAAAATGTTACCTACGGTTGGGTTGCCTCCCAACAAGCACTCTTTTATTGTCATTAGCTTGACATGTTGTTCTTTACTTTCTTCCTCTTCTTCCAATTTGTTAAGAGGACTGACCTCAAGGGTAAAGATGAACCTGTCAGTATCCCTTTTCTTGGTTTCCTCTCAGCAAGCTTCCTTTGGTGAGTTGTTTGATTGAGCTTGCTTGGTGGTGGTTCAGGGGTTGGATTGCTTGTGGTTGACCTTTTCTTCTTCATGGATATGATCAATTGTGGCTTGGTCACAATCCTTTTCTCGGTGTTGTTGTTGGTTGCCTTCACTTCTTGGATATCATGATTTGGTGGTTGTGTGATTTCTTCCTCAGAAGCTTCTTGCATTGGGGTTTCAATGAACCCTTCATCTTTGTAGCTCTCTGCTTCAAATGAGTGTGAAATTTGTTGATTAACTTCCTCCTTTTCTTCTTCATGATCTTCCATTAAATCCTTTGGGAATGAGTCTTTATGTTCCATTGTTACTTCAACTAGCCTCTGTGGATTTGGAATCCTGTGCTCATATACCTCCATCACCTCATTCTTCTTCACTGAAAATTCACTTGATATATTAGCCTCTTTGATGAGCAGATAATTTATACACTTTTTGGCATTATTTTTAGGTATGTTTTAGTATATTTTAGTTACTTTTTATTATATTTTTATTAGTTTTTATGAAAAAAGAGTTTGTGTGTTTTTTTTGTAATTTCAGGTAATTTCTGGCTGAAATTTAGGGACCTGAGCAATAATCTGATTCAGAGGCTGAGAAAGGACAGCAGATGCTGTTGGATTCTGATCTTCCTTCACTCAAACGCGTTTTCTGGAGCTACAAAAGTCCAATTGGTGCGTTCTCAATTGGGCTGGAAAGCTAACATCTTGGGCTTTCCAGCAATATTTAATAATTCATACTTTGCCAGAGATTTGATGGCCCAAACTAGCGTTCAACGCCAGCCAGAGACCCTTTTCTGGCATAAAATGCCGGAACTGGCACCAGAACTGGAGTTAAATGCCCAAACTAGCATTAAGCTGGCGATTAACTCTAGAAAAGGCCTATGCACGTGTAAAGCTCAATGCTCAGCCGAAGCACACACCAACTGGGCCCCGGAAGTAGATTTCTGCACTATCTGCACTTAGTTACTTATTTTCTGTAATCCTTAGTAACTAGTTTAGTATAAATATAATTTTTTACTATTGTATTCAGATATTATGCCATTTTTCACATTGGGAGACTGGCCACACGGCCATGCCAAGACATTTTTCTCTTATGTATTTTCTACGGTGGAGTTTCTACACCTCATAGATTAAGGTGCGGAGCTCTGCTGTTCTTCATGAATTAATGAAAGTAATATTGTTTCTCTTTCAATTTACGCATGTATCTTCTCCAAGATATACTCTCGTTCTTAATTCAGTAAAGTCAAAATGAAGGGGTGACCCGTGACAATCACCCACTATCTTCATTACTCGCTTAGCCAAGATCCACGTGCCTGACAACCACAAGCGGTCTACATGATGTTCAATGTAGTCATTGGACGACAGCTGGAGTATAATCTCTTGGGTCTCTGATCCACGGATTTAACTTGCCTCTCCTGACAACAGAGCATTCGAATCCATGAGATTAGAACCTTCGTGGTAGAGGCTAGAACCAATTGGCAGCATTCCTAAGATCCGAAAAGTCTAAACCTTGTCTGTGGTATTCCGAGTAGGAACTGGGACGAGATGACTATGACGAGCTTCAAACTCACGAATGTTGGGCGTAGTAACAATGTGCAAAAGGATAGAGAGATCCTATCCCGACACAAGTGAGAACCGACAGATGAATAGCCGTGCGGTAGCTGTGCCTGGTATTTTTCATCCGAGACGAGAGATCCGACAGATGATTAGCTGTACAGAAACCGTTCCTGGACCATTTTCATTGAGAGGACGGATGGTAGCCATTGACAACAGTGATTCACCAATGATGAGCGGATAATTTATACGCTTTTTGGCATTATTTTTACATAGTTTTTAATATGATTTAGTTAGTTTTTAGTATATTTTTATTAGTTTTTAAATAAAAATCACATTTCTGGACTTTACTATGAGTTTGTGTGTTTTTCTGCGATTTCAAGTATTTTCTGGCTGAAATTGAGGGACTTGAGCATAAATCAGATTCAGAGGTTGAAGAAGGACTGCAGATGCTGTTGGATTCTGACCTCTCTGCACTCAAAGTGGGTTTTCTGGAGCTACAAAACTTCATATGGTGCGCCCTCAATTGCGTTGGAAAGTAGACATCCAGGGCTTTCCAGCAATATATAATAGTCCATACTTTGCCCAAGTTTAGATGACGCAAATTGGCGTTCAACGCCAGTTCCATGCTGCATTCTAGAGTTAAATGCCAGAAATAGGTTGCAAAGTGGAGTTAAACGCCAGAAACAGGTTACAAGCTGGCGTTCAACTCCAAGAGAAGCCTCTACACGTGTAAAGCTCAATGCTCAGCCCAAGCACACAACAAGTGGGCCCCAGAAGTGGATTTCTACATCACTTACTTATCTTTGTAAACCCTAGTAACTAGTTTAGCATAAATAGGACTTTTTACTATTGTATTTACATCTTCGGATCATCTTTTGATCATTTTTTGATGATTGAACCCTCCTTAGGATGCTGGCCATTCGGCCATGCCTGGACCTTGTTCTTATGTATTTTCAACGGTAGAGTTTCTACACACCATAGATTAAGGTGTGGAGCTCTGCTATTCCTCATGAATTAATACAAAGTACTATCGTTTTCCTATTCAATTCAAGCTTATTCTAATTCTAAGATATTTATTCACACCTCAATATGAATGTGATGATCATGACAGTCATCATCATTCCCAACCTATGAACGCGTGCCTAACAACCACTTCCGTTCTACCTTAGATTGAATGAGTATCTCTGGGATTCCTTAATCAGAATCTTCGTGGTATAAGTTTGAATCCATGAACGGCCATTCTTGAGATCTAGAAAGTCTAAACCTTGTCTGTGGTATTCCGAGTAGGATCTGGGAAGGGATGGCTGTGACAAGCTTCAAACTCGCGAGTGCTGGGCGTAGTGACAGACGCAAAAAGATCAATGGATCCTATTCCAGTATGATCGAGAATCGACAGATGATTAGCCATGCAGTGACAGTGCATTGGACCATTTTCACTGAGAGGACAGGATGTAGCCATTGACAATGGTGATGCCTAACATACAGCCTGCCATAGAAAGGAGTATGAATGATTGGATGAAGACAATAGGAAAGCAGAGGTTCAGGAGGAACGAACGCGTCTCTATATGCTTATCTGAAATTCTCACCAATGAATTACATAAGTATCACTATCTTTATTTTATATTTTATTTATCTTTTAATTATTAAATCTCCATAATCAATTGAATATGCCTGACTGAGATTTGCAAGATGACCATAGCTTGCTTCAAGCCGACAATCTCCGTGGGATCGACCCTTACTCACGTAAGGTTTATTACTTGGACGACCCAGTGCACTTGCTAGTTAGTTGTGCAAAGTTGTGACAAAGAACTAAGATTATGAACGTGCGTATTAAGTTTTTAGCACCGTTACCAAGGAATGAACCGTCACGATTTCTGCGCACCAAGTTTTTGGCGCCGTTGCCGGGGATTGTTCGAGTTTGGACAACTGACGGTTCATCTTGTTGCTCAGATTAGGTAATTTTATTTTAATTTTAAGCTTTTTATTTCTTATTTTTGAAAAATACAAAAAAAAATATTTACTTCTTTTTTGTTTTTTCCAATTAATTTTTGAAAAATCAAAAATCCAAAAAAAATTTATAAAATCATAAAAACAAAAAATATTTTGTGTTTCTTGTTTAAGTCTAGAGTCAATTTTTAAGTTTGGCGTCAATTGCATGTTTTTAAAATTTATACATTTTTTTTCGAAAAATTCATGCATGGTGTTCTTCATGATCTTCAAGTTGTTCTTGGTAAGTCTTCTTGTTTGATCTTCATATTTTCTTGTTTTGTGTCTTTTGTTGTTTTTCATATGCATTTTTGAATTCATAGTGTCTAAAAAATTAAAAATTTCTAAGTTTGGTGTCTTGCATGTTTTCTTTTCTTGAAAAATTTTCAAAAATAAGTCTTGATGTTCATCTTGATCTTCAAAGTGTTCTTGGTGTTCATCTTAACATTCATAGTGTTCTTGCATGCATCATTTGTTTTGATCCAAAATTTTCATGGATTGAGTCTTTTTGATATTTTTCTCTCTCATCATTAAAATTCAAAAATCAAAAAAATATCTTTCCCTTTTTCTTCTCATCAAATTCGAAAGTTTGAGTTGACTTTTTCAAAAAATTTTAAAATCTAGTTGTTTCTTATAAGTCAAATCAAATTTTCAATTTAAAAATTCTATCTTTTTCAAATCTTTTTCAAAAATCAAATCTTTCTCATTTTTCTTTTATGATTTTCGAAAATTTCAAAATAATTTTCAAAAATCTTTTTCTTATTTTTATTTCATATTTTCGAAATTAATGCTAACAATTAATGTGATTGATTCAAAATTTTTAAGTTTGTTACTTGCCTCTTAAGAAAGGTTCAATCTTTAAATTTTAAATCATATCTTTTTGTTTCTTGTTAGTCAAGTAATCAACTTTAATTTTCAAAATCGAATCTTTTTTTAATTTCTTTTTCAAATCTTTTTCAAAATAAGTTTCAATCACATCTTTTCAAAATCAATTTCAAAATCTTTTCTAACTTCTTTTCTAACCTCTTATCTTTTCTAAAATTGATTTTCAAATCTATTTCAAACTAATCCTATCTTTTTGTTTGATTCTTATCTTTTTTTCAAAACTACCTAACTAATTCTATCTCTAATTTTCAAAAATCACCTTCCCCTTTTTCTAAAACTTCCTTTTTAATTAACTATTTGTTTTAAATTTAATTTAATTTGATTTAATTTTTCCTGCTTAATTTTAGAATTTTTAATTTTAATTTTTAATTTAAAAACAAAAATACTTTTATTTTATTTTATCTAATTTTCGAAAATTCTTTTCCCTCACCTCCTTCTATTTATTTATTCATCTACTAACATCCCTTTTTCACCCAAGAATTCGAACCTACTCCTCACCCTTGTGCTTGAATTCTCCTTCTTCTATTCATATCTTCTTCTACTCATATAAAGGAATCTCTATACTGTGACATAGAGGATTCTATATCTTCTTTTCTATTTTCTTCTTTTTCATATGAGCAGGAACAAGGATAAGAACATTCTTGTTGAAGCTGATCCTGAACCTGAAAGGACTCTGAAGAGGAAGCTAAGGGAAGCTAAAGCACAACTCTCTGGAGAAAATCTGACTGAAAATTTCGAAAAAGAAGGAGACATGGCCGAAAATAATAACAATGCAAGGAAGATGCTTGGTGACTTTACTGCACCAAATTCCAATTCACATGGAGGAAGCATCTCAATCCCTACCATTGGAGCAAACAATTTTGAGCTGAAACCTCAATTAGTTTCTCTAATGCAACAGAACTGCAAGTTTTATGGACTTCCATCAAAAGATCCTTTTCAGTTCTTAACTGAATTCTTGCAGATCTGTGATACTGTTAAGACCAATGGGATTGATCCCGAGGTCTACAGGCTTATGCTTTTCCCGTTTGCTGTAAGAGACAGAGCTAGAGTATGGTTGGACTCTCAACCTAAAGATAGCCTGAACTCTCGGGATAAGCTGGTCACGGCTTTCTTAGCTAAGTTCTTTCTGATGCGTATTTTTAGAAAATGAATTCCAAACACACAAAACTAACCGGCAAGTGCACCGGGTCGTATCAAGTAATAATAACTCACGGGAGTGAGGTCGATCCCACAGGGATTGAAGGATTGAGCAATTTTAGTTTAGTGGTTGATTTAGTCAAGCGAATCAAGATTTGGTTGAGTGATTTGTGATTAACAGAATTTAAATTGCATGGAAAGTAAAGGGAATGGGTAAATTGCATGAAATTAAAGAGAACAGAAAATAAAGTGCTGAATCTTAAAGAACAAGTAATGTAAATTGCAGAAACTTAGATTGCAAGAAATGTAAATTACAGAATCTTAAAGTGCAAGAAATGTAAATGGCTTGAATTGTAAAGGGAATTGGGAAGTGGATTTGCAGAATTTAAACAAGGAAACGTAAAATTGCAACAAGCAGGGAAGTAAAAGATGGATTTAATTGCAGTAGATCTCAAACAGAAAATGTAAATCGCTTGAAGAAGCGTTCAACAGAGAAATAAAAAGGGAATTTCAGATCTCAGGACCCAAGAGACTAGATAACCAAGTCTAGATCTCAATGCCTTCCTAGATCCAATCCAGAAATCAATTGCAAGAGAATTTAAAGATCAAGCAGTAGAAGAAGCAAAACCAAATTCAAATTCCAAAAGTTGCAGTAAAGTGAGACAGAGAGATCTCAAGGTGAGATTGAGACAGAATTTCCTCAATTCTTCAACCCAAGATCCAAGACAAATGTAATTGAAATTGAAAACGAGAAAACTAAGAAGAAGAGAATTCAATTCTCCTCTCCGAAATTCAGAAACTCAAGACAACTCAAAACCAAAAGCTCTCAGCAAAACTAAAACGGAAAATTCTCAAAGGAAAGAAAAAACTCCCTTGAAAACTTAAATCCTAAGCTATTTATACACTTTCTTCAAATGGTCTTCAAGCCTTGAATTGGGCCTTTGTTCTTGATGGAATTGGGTTGATAAAGGCCTTGGTTGATTGCTCTTGGAGTTGGGGAAAGATCCATTGTGAACCGGGTTGAAAAACATAAAAGCTTGAGTAAAAGTTTGAGGTCAAACTTTTACTCAAACTTTTTATACCAGATGGCTTCACCTTGCTGCTACCAACGTTTGAGCCAACGTTTGAGGTCAAACTTTTGCTCAAATGTTGGCCCCCTTGTAAATGTGTGTTGCGCCAACGTTTGAGCAAAAGTTTGACCTCAAACGTTGGCGCAAGCTTTTTCCTCCAGGGTGTGCAAGTGTGGCGCCAACGTTTGAGCAAAAGTTTGACCTCAAACGTTGGCGCAAGCTTTTTCCTCCAGGGTATTGATTTTGTGATGCCAACGTTTGCCAAAAAGTTTGAGGCAAATGTTGGCTCAAGTTTTTCTCCCAAAAGTTTGTGCTAAAGTTTGAGGTCAAACTTTTGCTCAAGCTTTTTTTCCCAAAAGTTTGAGCTAAAGATTGAGGTCAAACTTTTGCTCAAGTTTTTTTTCCTCTGGAGTGTTTTCAACTCTTTTAAAAGTTTGAGCTAAAGTTTGAGGCAAACTTTTGCTCAAACTTTTTGTTCTCTCTTGCTCCTAGCCATTCCTTCCTTCTTCAACCTTCTTCAAAACTCTTTTCACCTATCATCAATCAACCAAACACATCAAAGCTTTGCTTAAAATCATGAGTTTGTTATTCTTTCATAATATATGACAATTATAGCATAAAATCTCATGAAATTGCATTAATTCATACATGGTTGATTGAATCAAAGGAAACATGGAAATCTACCCAATTGGCTTGCTTATGGCTCAAGAAAGTGCATAAATCAATCGAAAACAAAAGAAAAAGGCTAGTGAAACTAGGCTAAGATGACTTGTCATCACTTTCCTCTTCAAAAACATAGCAAGCTTAGAGTGGATGTTCAAACCTTCAGACAAAAAGAAGGTGAATCCCTCTATGAAGCTTGGGAGAGATACAAGGAACTAACCAAAAAGTGTCCTTCTGACATGCTTTCAGAATGGACCATCCTGGATATATTCTATGATGGTCTGTCTGAACTATCAAAGATGTCATTGGACCATTCTGCAGGTGGATCCATTCACCTAAAGAAAATGCCTGCAGAAGCTCAAGAACTTATTGACATGGTTACAAATAACAAGTTCATATACACTTCTGAAAGGAATCATGTGAGTAATGGGACCCCTCAGAGGAAGGGAGTTCTTGAAATTGATACTCTGAATGCCATATTGGCTCAGAATAAAATATTGACTCAGCAAGTCAATATGATCTCTCAGAGTCTGAATGGATTGAAGGAATCATCCAAAAGTACTAAAGAGGCATCTTCTGAAGAAGAAGCTTATGATCCTGAAAACCCTGCAATAGCAGAGGTGAATTACATGGGTGAACCCTATGGAAACACCTATAATCCCTCATGGAGAAATCATCCAAATTTCTCATGGAAGGATCAACAAAAGCCTCAACAAGGCTTTAATAATGGTGGAAGAAACAGGTTTAGCAATAGCAAACCTTTTCCATCATCCACTCAGCAACAGACAGAGAATTCTGAGCAGAATCCATCTAGCTTAGCAAATATAGTCTCTGATCTGTCTAAGGCCACTGTAAGTTTCATGAATGAAACAAGGTCCTCCATTAGAAATTTGGAGGCACAAGTGGGCCAGCTGAGTAAAAGAGTCACTGAAACTCCTCCTAGTACTCTCCCAAGCAATACAGAATAGAATCCAAAGAGAGAGTGCAAGGCCATTGATTTGACCATCATGGCCGAACCTACAAGGGAGGAGGAGAACGTGAATCCTAGTGAGGAAGACCTCCTGGGATGTTCAGTGACCAATAAGGAGTATCCCTTTGAGGAACCAAAGGAATCTGAGGCTCATCTAGAGACCATAGAGATTCCATTGAACCTCCTTCTGCCCTTCATGAACTATGATAATTATTCTTCCTCTGAAGAGGATGAAGACATTACTGAAGAGCAAGTTGCTAAATACCTTGGTGCAATCATGAAGCTGAATGCCAAATTATTTGGTAATGAGACTTGGGAATATGAACCTCCCTTTCTCACCAATGAACTAAATGCATTGGATAGGCAGAAATCACCTCAAAAGAAACAGGATCCTGGAAAATTCTTAATACCCTGTACCATAGACACCATGACCTTTGAGAAGGCTCTGTGTGACCTGGGGTCAGGAATAAACTTAATGCCACTCTCTGTAATGGAGAAACTAGGGATTTTTGAGGTACAAGCTACAAGAATCTCACTAGAGATGCCAGACAAATCAATGAAACAGGCTTATGGACTTGTAGAGGATGTCTTAGTGAAGGTTGAAGGCCTTTACATCCCTGCTGACTTCATAATCTTAGACACTGGGAAGGATGAGGATGAATCCATCATCCTTGGAAGACCCTTCCTTGCCACAGCAACGGCTATGATTGATGTGGACAGAGGAGAGTTAGTCCTTCAATTGAATGAGGACTACCTTGTGTTTAAGGCTCAAGGATCTTCTTCTGTAAACATGGAGAAGAAGCATGAAAAGCTTCATCCAATTCTCTCCATACAGAGTCAAGCAGAGCTTCCACATTCAAACTCTAAGTTTGGTGTTAGGAGGCTACAATCATGCTCTGAGTATCTGTGAAGCTCTGTAAGAGCTTACTATCAAGCTATTGACATTAAAGAAGCGCTTATTGGGAGGCAACCCAATCTTATTTATCTATGTTAATTATTTTTTCATTTCATTTTCCATTGTTAGTTTATGTTTTCTTTAGGTTGATGATCATGTGGAGTCACAAAAACAGCTGCAGAATTAAAGCGGAATCAAAAATAGCATAAAAAATAGCACACCTTGGAGGATAGACTTACTGGCGTTTAAACGCCAGTAAGGATAGCAGAATGGGCGTTTAACACCCAGTCTGGCAGCATTCTTGGCGTTAAACGCCAGAATTGGCAGACAAACCGGCGTTTAACGCCAGAAAAGGGTGTATGGCTAGCGTTAAACGCCAGAAACGGGCATCAACCTGGCGTTTAATGCCAGGAAAGGCAGCAGACTGGCGTTTAAATGCCAGAAAGGGCTATCCAGGGGCGTTTAAATGCCAAAAAGGTGCAGGGACCAGAATTCCTTGACACCTCAGGATCTGTGGACCCCACAGGATCCCCACCTACCCCAACTCACTCTCTCTCCTCTTCACACCTTTCCATAACACTCTTCTCCAAATACCCTTGACCAATCACATCAATACCTATTCCCCAAACACAATTCACCTATCAAATCCTACCCTCTTCCCCATAATCTCTTCACCACTCACATCCATCCACTATTCCCCAAAAACCCATCATAAAACCCCACCTACCTCACCATTCAAATTCAAAATATTTCCCTTCCGAACCCAACCCCTTCTTACACGAATTCTCTCTCTCTCTTACCCTATAAGTACCCCTCCTTACCACCTTCAAATTCACACATCATAAACACTTAAACCCTACCTTGGCCGAATTCAAAACACCCCTCTATCTCTTCCATTTCTTCTTCTCCTCCTCCTTTCTTTCTTCTTTTGCTCGAGGACGAGCAAACCTTTTAAGTTTGGTGTGGGAAAAAGCTCTGCTTTTTATTTTTCCATAACCATTGATGGCACCTAAGGCCGGAGAAACCTCTTGAAAGAGAAAAGGGAAGGTAGTTGCTTCCACCTCCGAGTCATGGGAGATGGAGAGATTCATCTCAAAGGTCCATCAAGATCACTTCTATGAAGTTATGGCCAAGAAAAGGGTGATCCCCGAGGTCCACTTCATGCTCAAAAAGAGTGAATATCCGGAGATCCAACGTGAGGTTCGGAGAAGAGGTTGGGAAGCTCTCACCAACCCCATCCAACAAATCAGAATCTTAATGGTTTCTATGCTAATACATGGATCACTAAGAACCATAATCAAAGAATGAACCTGATTTAAGAGATTTTGTCATGTTGGTATAGAATTTCACAAAATTAATTCTTATTTCAAGTATAGTTCTACACCAACAAACAATCCTCTCAATAAAAAATTTGGTGTTGTCACAAGTACAAACCCCAATAAATTTATAACCGAATTATTTAGACTCCGGGTCATCTCACAAGGAATTGCAATGAAGTGATCAATTATTGGCTATGAAAATGCAAGAGGGGCGGTTTGGTTGATAAAAGGGCAAGAAAATAAATGACAAGAAAGGTAAAGAGAGCAATTAAAGAAAGCAATTAATAAAGAGAGACATTCATGGCAAGGTTTGAGATCATAGGCTTTCTATCCTAGTCATACAATGATTAATTCATCTTATTTAGTCAACTCCAACAAATGGAAGAACGTATCATGTTATCTTCACATAGGGAGAATGTCAAACAAGACTAATCAATCATATAATAATAATAATAATAATAACAAGAATCTATCTCATTTCGTCATCTCCAACATTGAAAGAAGGTATAAGTTATCTTCTATGAGAGAAAGTCAAACAAGACTAGTTAATCTCAAATCCAAATGTCCTAATCAACTCACTAATTGGATTAGCAAAAGATTAGCGTCAATGGAAATAATATTAACTAACAACTCTAGATTACCAATGTAAATTGGTTATTAATGACTCAAGATTGCCCAATTACTCTTCCCTAGCCAAGAATGCTCAAAAGCTACTCTAAAGCCCAACCAAGCATTTTGTAAAACACTTGGTGGGTAATAAAGGAAAGCATAATAAATGTGCAAGAATAATAAATCTACCAACTACCAATTGCAAGAAAAGTAAATCAACAACTCAAATCATCAATAAATGAAACATCATAATTAAATTTCATTAAAGAAAAGATCCAAATCCAACAAGAGAATTCATAAACATAAAAGAGACATAAAAGTAAAATTAACAAGAGAACTAAGAAGAATAGAGTAGTAGAACAAGAAATTGTAAAGGAAATAAGATGAGAACATGGAATAAAGCCTAGATCTAAGATGAATTAACCTAACCTAATTCTAGAGAGAAGTGGGAGCTTCTCTCTCTAGAAACTAACCTACATGATGCTAATGCTACAAACAATTGCTCCCCCCTTGCCCAAGCTTGAATTCTGCATGAAATAGCATTAGAAATGAGTTGGGTTGGTGATGAGCGGATAATTTATACACTTTTTGGCATTATTTTTAGTATGTTTTTTAGTATATTTTAATTAGTTTTTATTATATTTTTTTAGTTTTTATTTAAAAATCACTCTTCTGGACTTTACTATGAGTTTGTGTGTTTTTCTGTGATTTCAGATATTTTCTGGCTGAAATTGAGGGACCTGAGCAAAAATCTGATTCAGAGGCTGAAAAAGGACTGCAGATGCTGTTGGATTCTGACCTCCCTGCACTCAAAGTGGATTTTCTGGAGCTACAAAAGCCCAATTGGTGCGCTCTCAATTGCGTTGGAAAGTAGACATGTTTGGCTTTCCAGCAATATATAATAATCCATACTTTGTCTGAGATTTGATGGCCCAAACAGGCGTTCCAAGTCAGCTCAAGAATTCTGGCGTTTAACTCCAAAACTGGCACAAAAGTTGGAGTTAAACGCCCAAACTGGCACAAAAGGATCAAACTTTAAATTTTAAATTCATATCTTTTAATTTCCTGATAGTCAAGTAATCAACTTTAATTTTAAAAATTTTCTTTTTCTAAATTGATTTTCAATCATATCTTTTCAAACATATCTTTTCAATCACATGTTTTTCAAAATTAATTTTTTTCAATCATATCTTTTTCTAATTTCAAAATCTTTTTCAAAAATCACTTTATTTCTTTCCCATTCTTAGTTTTCGAAAATCTCAATCAAATTTTCAAATTTCTTTTTAAAATCTTTTAATTAATTTTTGCAAATTCTTCCCCTCTTCTCACATCCTTCTATTTAAGGGACTAAGACTCCTCCTCAAGGTACAATTCGAACTCCCTCCTTCTTTATATGTTCGAAATCTCTTCCATCTACCTCCTTCTTCTATTCTTCTTTTCCTCTGACACCTCAAGAAATCTCTATACTGTGACATAGAGGATTCCCTACTTTCTTGTTCTCTTCTCTTTCATATGAGCAGGAACAAAGATAAAGGCATACTTGTTCAAGCTGATCCTAAACCTGAAAGGACCTTGAAGAGAAAGCTAAGAGAAGCTAAAGAACAATTCTCTCTAGAGGGCCTAACAGAGCTCATCAAAGAAGAAGAAACCATGGCAGCCGAAAACAACAATGCCAACAATGCAAGGAAGGTGCTTTGTGACTTTATTGCACCTACTCCTGATTTCTATGCGAGAAGCATCTCTATCCCTACCATTGGAGCAAACAACTTTGAGCTTAAGCCTCAATTAGTTTCTCTAATGCAACAGAATTGCAAGTTTCATGGACTTCCATTGGAAGATCCTCATCAGTTCTTAGCTGAGTTCTTGCAAATCTGTGACACTGTCAAGACCAATGGGGTTGACCCTGAAGTCTACAGACTTATGCTCTTTTCTTTTGCTGTAAGAGACAAAGCTAGGACATGGTTGGATTCACAACCTAAGGAAAGCCTGAACTCTTGGGAAAAGCTAGTCAATGCCTTCTTGGCAAAGTTCTTTCCACCTCAAAAATTGAGTAAGCTTAGAGTGGAAGTCCAAACCTTTAGACAGAAGGATGGTGAATCCCTCTATGAAGCCTGGGAGAGATACAAGCAATTGATCAGAAGGTGCCCTTCTGACATGCTTTAAGAATGGAGCATCATAGGAATCTTCTATGATGGTCTATCTGAACTATCCAAGATGTCATTAGATAGCTCTACTGGAGGATCTCTTTATCTGAAGAAGACGCCTGCAGAAGCTCAAGAACTCATTGAAATGGTTGCAAATAACCAATTCATGTACACTTCTGAAAGGAATCCTGTGAATAATGGGATAGCTCAGAAGAAAGGAGTTCTTGAGATTGATACTCTGAATGCCATATTGGCTCAGAATAAAATATTAACCCAACAAGTTAATATGATTTCTCAGAGTCTGTCTGGAATGCAAGCAGCAACAGGCAGTACTAAGGAAGCTTCCTCTGAAGAAGAAGCTTATGATCCTGAGAACCTAGCAATGGAAGAGGTGAATTACATGGGAGAACCCTATGGAAACACCTATAATCCTTCATGGAGAAATCATCCAAATCTCTCATGGAAGGATCAACAGAGACCTCAACAAGGTTTCAACAACAACAATAGTGGAAGAAACAGGTTTAACAATGGCAAGCCTTTTCCATCACCTTCTCAGCAACAGACAGAGAATTCTAAGCAAGACCCCTCTGACTTAACAACCATTGCCTCTGATCTAATCAAAACCACTCAAAGTTTCATGACAGAAACAAGGTCCTCCATTAGAAATTTGGAGGCACAATTGTGTCAGCTGAGTAAGAAAATTACTGAACTCCCTCCTAGCACTCTCCCAAGAAATACAGAACAGAATCCAAAAAGAGAGTGCAAGGCCATAACCACATCTCACATGGCCGAACATGGAAAGGAGGAAGAGGCAGTGATTCCCACTGAGGAAGACCTCATTGGACGCCCACTGACCTCCATGGAGTTCCCTAATGAGGAACCATGGGAATCTAAGGCTCATTCTGAGACCATAGAGATTCCATTGAATTTACTTCTGCCTTTCCTAAGCTCTGATGAGTATTCTTCCTCTGAAGAGGATGAAGATGTCACTGAAGAGCAAGTTGCTAAGTACCTTGGAGCAATCATGAAGCTAAATGCCAAGTTATTTGGTAATGAGACATGGGAGGATGAACCTCCATTGCTCATCAAAGAACTGGATGACTTGACTAGGCAGAGATTACCTCAAAAGAGACAGGACCCTGAAAAGTTCTCAATCCCTTGTACCATAGGCACCATGACCTTTGAGAAGGCTCTGTGTGACCTAGGGTCAAGCATAAACCTTATGCCTCTCTCTGTAATGGAGAAGCTAGGGATCATTGAGGTACAAGCTGCAAGAATCTCACTGGAGATAGCAGACAATTCAAAGAAATAGGCTTATCGACTTGTAGAAGATGTCTTGGTAAAGGTTGAAGACCATTACATCCCTGCTGATTTCATAATCCTAGAAACTGGGAAGTGTATGGATGAATCCATCATCCTTCGTAGACCCTTCCTAGCCACAGCAAAGGCTGTGATTGATGTTGACAGAGGAGAATTGATCATTCAAGTGAATGAAGACTCCCCTGTGTTTAAAGCTCAAGGATATCCCTCTGTCACCATGGAGAGGAAGCAAGAAGAGCTTCTCTCAATACAGAGTCAAACAGAGCCCCCACAGTCAAACTCTAAGTTTGGTGTTAGGAGGCCACAACCAAACTTTAAGTTTGGTGTTGAACCCCCACATTCAAACTCTAAGTTTGGTGTTGGGAGGTTCCAACATTGCTCTGAACATCTGTAAGGCTCCATGAGAGCCACTGTCAAGCTATTGACATTAAAGAAGCGCTTGTTGGGAGGCAACCCAATCTTTACTTATCTATGTTAAATTTCTATTTTCTATTGTTATTTTATATTTTTTGTAGGTTGATGATCATGTGAAGTCACAAAAATAATTGAAAAAGCAAAAACAAAGTGAAAAAGAGAATGAAAAAATAGAACACCCTGGAGGAGATAGTTACTGGCGTTTAAACGCCAGTAAAGGTAGCAGAATGGGCGTTAAACGCCCAGTCTGGCACCATTCTGGGCGTTTAACACTAGAAATGGGCACCAAACTGACGTTTAACGCCAGGAATGGGCAAGAAGCTGGCGTTAAACGCCAGAAATGGGCAGCAGCCTGGCGTTTAACGCCAGGATTGGCAGAAAGGGGCGTTTTGCACGCCACTTGGTGCAGGGATAAGATATCCTTGACACCTCAGGATCTATGGACCCCACAGGATCCCCACCTACCCCACCACTCTCTCTCTTCTTCACCCATTCACCAATCACCTCAATACCTCTTCCCCAAAAACTCCTCACCTATTAAATCCCACCATTCTCTTCACCACTCACATCCATCCTTCATAAAACCCCACCTACCTCACCATTCAAATTCAAACCACTTTCCCTCCCAAACCCACCCTCTATAGCCGAACCATACACACCCCTCTCACCCCTATATAAATCCATCTTCCCTCCTTCATTTTCACATAACCTAAACACCACTTCTACCCCTTGGCCGAAATACAAAGCCCACTCTATCTCCTCTATTTCTTCTTCTTCTACTCTCTTCTTTCTTCTTTTGCTCGAGGACGAGCAACCTTCTAAGTTTGGTGTGGTAAAAGCTAAAGCTTTTTGTTTTTCCATAACCATTTATGGCACCAAAGGCCAGAGAAACCTCTAGTAAGAGGAAAGGGAAGGCAAAAGCTTCCACCTCCGAGTCATGGGAGATGGAGAGATTCCTCTCAATGGTGCATCAAGACCACTTCTATGAAGTTCTGGCCAAGAAGAAGGTGATCCTCGAGGTCCCTTTTAAGCTCAAAAAGGGCAAATATCCGGAGATCCGACATGATATCCGAAGAAGAGGTTGGGAAGTTCTCACCAACCCTATTCAACAAGTCGGAATCTTAATGGTTCAAGAATTCTATGCCAATGCATGGATCACCAAGAACCATGACCAAAGTGTGAACCCGGACCCTAAGAATTGGCTTACAATGGTCTGATGGAAATACTTAGATTTTAGTCCGGAAAATGTAAGGTTGGCATTCAACTTGCCCATGATGCAAGGAGATGCACACCCATACACTAGAAGGGTCAACTTTGATCAAAGGTTGGAGCAAGTCCTCATAGACATTTGTGAAGAGGGCGCCCAATGGAAGAGAGAGGGAAGCCGGTTCAACTAAGAAGGCATGACCTCAAGCCCATCACCAAGAAAAGGATGGAGAAAGTAAGAGAACCTCACCAAGAGCATGAGTAAATTCCTCATCATGAAATCCGTGAGATGCCTCAAGGGATGCATTTTCCTCCACAAAACTATTGGGAGCAAATCAACACCTCCCTAGGAGAATTAAGTTCCAACATGGGACAACTAAGGGTGGAGCACCAAGAGCATTCCATCCTCCTCCATAAAATTAGAGAAGATCAAAGAACCATGAGAGAGGAGCAACAAAGGCAAGGAAGAGAGATTGAGGAGCTCAAGCACTCCATAAGATCTTCAAGAGGAAGAACAAGCCGCCATCACTAAGGTGGACCCGTTCTTTAACTTCCTTGTTTCTTTATTTTCCTGTTTTTTGAAAATTATGCTTTATGTTTATCTATGTTTATGTCTTTATTACATGATCATTAGTGTCTATGCCTTAAAGCTATGAAAATGAATCCATCACCTTTCTTAAATGAAAAATGTTTTTAATTGAAAAAGAAAAAGAAGTGCATGAATTTCAAATTTTAAAACAGTTTAATTATTTTGATGTGGCGGCAATACTATTGTCTTTCTGAATGAATGCTTGATCAGTGCATATTTTTTAATTTGATTGTTTATGAATGTTAAAATTGTTGGCTCTTGAAAGAATGAAAGGAAAAGGAGAAATGTTATCCGATGATCTGAAAAATCATAAAATTGATTACTGAAGCAAGAAAAAGCAGTGAAAAGCTTGCAGAAAAAAAAAAAGAAAAAAGAAAAGCAAGCAGAAAAAGCCAATACCCCTTTAAACCAAAAGGCAAGGGTGATAAAAAGGATCCAAGGCTTTGAGCATCAGTGGATAGGAGGGCCCACAGGAATAAAATCCTGACCTAAGCGGCTAAACCAAGTGTCCCTAACCATGTGCTTGTGGCGTGAAAGTGTCAAGTGAAAACTTGAGACTGAGCGGTTAAAGTCGAGGTCCAAAGCAAAAAGAAGAGTGTGCTTAAGAACCCTGGACACCTCTAATTGGGGACTCTAGCAAAGCTGAGTCACAATCTGAAAAGGTTCACCCAGTTATGTGTCTGTGGCATTTATGTATCCAGTGGTAATACTGGAAAACAAAGTGCTTAGGGCCACGGCCAAGACTCATAAAGTAGTTGTGTTCGAGAATCAACATACTTAACTAGGAGAATCAATAACACTATTTGGATTCTGAGTTCCTATAGATGCCAATCATTCTGAACTTCAAGGGATAAAGTGAGATTCCAAAACTGTTCAGAAGCAAAAAGCTAAAAGCCCCGCTCATCTAATTAATACTGATCTTCATAGATGTTTTTGGAATTCATTGTATATTCTCTTCTTTTTATCCTATTTGATTTTCAGTTGCTTGGGAACAAGCAACAATTTAAGTTTGGTGTTGTGATGAGCGGATAATTTATACGCTTTTTGGCATTATTTTTAGTATGTTTTTTAGTATATTTTAATTAGTTTTTATTATATTTTTATTAGTTTTTATTTAAAAATCACTCTTTTGGACTTTACTATGAGTTTGTGTATTTTTCTATGATTTTAGGTATTTTCTGGCTGAAATTGAGGGACCTGAGCAAAAATCTGATTCAGAGGCTGAAAAAGGACTGCAGATGCTGTTGGATTCTGACCTCCCTGCACTCAAAGTGGATTTTCTGGAACTCCAGAAGCCCAATTGGTGCGCTCTCAATTGCGTTGGAAAGTAGACATCCTGGGCTTTCTAGCAATATATAATAGTCCATACTTTGCCCGAGATTTGATGGCCCAAACAGGCGTTCCAAGTTAGCTCAAGAATTCTAGCGTTTAACTCCAAAACTGGCACAAAAGTTAGAGTTAAACGCCCAAACTGGCACAAAAGCTGGCGTTTAACTCCAAGAAAAGTCTCTACACGAAAATGCTTCAATGCTCAGCCCAAGTACACACCAAATGGGCCCGAAAGAAGATTTATGCATTAATTACCTATTTCTGTAACCCTAGGCTACTAGTTTTCTATAAATAGGACCTTTTGCTATTGTATTTACGGACAGATCTTTTACTCAGACTTTGATAGACCTTTTCACATTTGGGGCTAGCCTCACGGCCATGCCTAGACCTTGTTCTTATGTATTCTCAACGGTGGAGTTTCTACACACCATAGATTAAGGTGTGGAGCTCTGCTGTTCTTCATGAATTAATACAAGTACTATTGTTTTTCTATTCAACTCAAGTCTATTTCTTCTCCAAGATATTCATTCTTTCTTCAACTTGATGAATGTGATGATCCGTGACACTCATCATCATTCTCACCTATGAACATGTGCCTGACAACCACCTCTGTTCTACTAGCAATGGCTTGAATGCGTATCTCTTGGGTTTCTAGTCTAAGATTGGAACCTTCGTGGTATAGGCTAGAATTATTGGCAGCCATTCCTGAGATCCGGAACGTCTAAACCTTGTCTGTGGTATTCTGAGTAGGATCTGGGAAGGGATGACCGTGACGAGCTTCAAACTCGCGATTGTGGGGCGTGTGACAGACGCAAAAGGATTAATGGATCCTATTCCGACATGATCGAGAACCGACAGCTGATTAGCCGATGTTGTGACAGAGCATCAGGACCATTTTCACTGAGAGGACGGGATGTAGCCATTGACAACGATGATGCCCAACATAAAGCTTGCCATGGAAAGGAGTATGAATGATTGGAAGAAGGCAATAGGAAAGCAGAGGTTCAAGGGGAACAAAGCATCTTCATACGCTTATCTGAAATCCACCAAAGAATTACATAAGTATCTCTATCATTATTTTATGTTTATTTTCATCACCTTAAACTCCATAACCATTTGAATCTTCCTGACTGAGATTTACAAGATGACCATAGCTTGCTTCAAGCCGACAATCTCCGTGGGATCGATCCTTACTCACGTAAGGTTTATTACTTGGATGACCCAGTGCACTTGCTGGTTAGTTGTGCGAAATTGTGACAAAGTGTGATTCATGTTTGAGAGCTCCAAGTCTTTGGCGTCATTTTTGATGATCACAATTTTGTGCACCAGTTGGGCCCAAAGTGCTTCAGAAATCGCTGGGGGCGATTTCACTTTAGTGGGCCACGGACAGCATCGGCTTGCACGCGTACATGGCGCGTGCGCGCCCCTGAACGCGAAGTAACATATGGCAAATTTTATATCATTTTGAAGCCCTGGATGTTAGCTTTCCAACGCAACTAGAACCGCCTCATTTGAACCTTTGTAGCTCAAGTTATGGTCATTTGAGTGCGAAGAGGTTAGGCTTGACAGCTTTACGGTTCCTTCATTTCTTCATGAGTTCTCCCACTTTGCATGCTTTTCTCCTCACTTCTTCCATCCAATACTTGCCTTATGAACCTGAAATCACTCAACAAATATATCAAGGCATCTAATAGACTTAAAGTGAGTTAAATTTAGATATTTTAAGGCCTAAGAAGCATTTTTTCACATTTAAGCACAAATCAAGGGAGAATTGCAAAACTATGCTAATTCATTGAATAAATGTGAGAAAAGGTGATAAAATATCCCAAATTAAGCACAAGATAAACCACAAAATTGGGGTTTATCAAATCTTCCCACACTTAAACCAAGCATGTCCTTATGCTAAGAATAAAGAAGGACAAGAAAAGGGTATGAACATTTATTCAATGCAAATAAACTATATAAACCTATCTACATGCATGCAACTAAATGCAAAATGATTCTACCTACTTGGTTAAAAGCAAATCAATCTCCAAGAACATATATAAGCAAGTAGGGCAAAGGTCATATGACGACTCACAAACTCTACCAATTCAAATATCAAAATGATGTACAAGTAGACTTGTAAGAAGAAAGCTCATGAAAACCGGGAACAAGGAATTGAGCGTCGAACCCTCACTGGAAGTGTTTGCACTCTAGTCGCTCGAGTGTATAGGTTTGTTTTTCATCTAACAATCAACAATTATTCAATGCATGCATACATTCATCATGAGGACTTATTCATAGGTTGTAATGGGGCTAGGGTCAAGGTAGGATGCATATGGTCAAGTGAGTTTGAAATTTGCATCTTTGATTAGCCTAAGATCTCACCAAACATATATAACAACCTATATAATTCTAATACAATACCTAGCTACCCATGATTCCCACTTTTTCACATAGTCATGCATTTTCTTTAATTCACATTCCATATGCATTGATTTTTATTGAACTTTACTCTCGGGAATTTTTGTCCCCTTTTTATTTCTTTTTCTCCTTTTTTATTTTTCTATATATATAAATTTTTTATTTTATATATATATATATATTTTTTTCTTTTTTATATATATATATATATATATTTTTTTTTCTTTTTCTCTATAATTTATTTTCCTAAAGTATATACAAACGTATCAATGCATATGATTTTACATATAGTGCATGAATATGTACCCAATTCCCAATATTTGTAATAAAAATAAAAATTACACTTTTACCTCAACCAATGTCCTAAGTTTTCCATACCCAAATGATACACACCCTCACTAGCCTAAGCTAATCAAAGATCCAAATTAAGGACATTTATTATTTTTCACTTAGGGGTAGTGATGTGCTACAATTAAGAACAAGGGATTCAATAGGCTCAAATTTAGCTAACAATGGTTGATGAAAGGTAGGCTATTTGGGTAAGTGAGCTATATGAAATGATGGCCTCAATCATATAACTGCATGTATACATGGAATAATGGATATAAATAATCAAACAAATCAAAGATTACAATCATAGAAAGAGAACAATGCACACAAGAATGAAAATAAGTGGTTATAAGATGTAACCACACCATAAGGCTCAAAACTCACATGCTTGTGTTCTTAACTCAAAAGCCATGTTCCAAAATAAATTCTTCAAGCAGGTTGACACAAAATTATTTTTTTTCAAAGTTGTAGGGTTCCCTAAAAACAATTTATTTTTTGGAAAAAAAATCATCACCCTAACCAAGTAGTCCTAAAAAGTAAAATATATACTGGTGCACGAAATTGTGATGTCCAGGCTCGAACAATCCCTGGCAATATGAGCAACTTGGTACGCGTAATCGTGATTACACTTTAATGATGTAAAATTCATGGCTCTTTCTTTCCCTGGCAATGGCGCCAAGAACATGGTGCCAATACCATGGTTCACAACTTCGATACAACTAACCAGCAAGTGCACTGGGTCATCCAAGTAATACCTTACGTGAGTAAGGGTCGAATCCCACGGAGATTGTTGGTATGAAGCAAGCTATGGTCACCTTGTAAATCTCAGTCAGGCAGATATAAATTGATAATGGTATTTTCGAATATTAATTAATAAAATAGGGATAGAGGTACTTATGTAAATCATTGGTAGGAATTTCAGATAAGCGAATGGAGATGCTTTTCGTTCCTCTGAACCTCTGCTTTCCTGCTATCTTCATCCAATCAGTCTTACTCCTTTCCATGGCTGGCTTTATGTGATACATCACCACTGTCAATGGCTACTTTCGGTCATCTCTCGGGAAAATGATCTAATGCCCTATCACGGCACGGCTAATCGTCTGGAGGCATCACCTTGTAAATGGCTTCATCTTATCCTCTCAGTGAATAATATGCTCACGCACCCTGTCACGGCACGGCTATTCATCTGTCGGTTCTCGATCATGCTGGAATAGGATTTACTATCCTTTTGTGTCTGTCACTAACGCCCTGCAATCGCGAGTTTGGAGCTCGTCACAGTCATTCATTCATTGAATCCTACTCGGAATACCACAGACAAGGTTTAGACTTTTCGGATTCTCTTGAATGCCGCCATCATTCTAGCTTACGCCACGAAGATTCTGGTTAGGAGATCTAAGAGATATTCATTCTAGCTTATTTCATGTAGAACAGAAGTGTTTGTCAGGAACGCGTTCATAAAGGAGAAGGATGATGAGCGTCACACATAATCATCATCTTCATCACGTTCTTGGGTGCGAATGGATATCTTAGAAGCGAAATAAGATGAATTGAATAGAAAACAGTAGTACTTTGCATTAATCTTTGAGGAACAGCAGAGCTCCACACCTTAATCTATGGAGTGTAGAAACTCTACCGTATGAAAATACATAAGTGAATAGAGGGTAAGCATGGCCGAGTGGCCAGCCTCCCATGGAGGTCTAGAGATCTAAAAATGATCAAAAGATGCCTAATACAATAGTAAAAGGTCCTATTTATAATAAACTAGCTACTAGGGTTTACATGAGTAAGTAATTGATGCATAAATCCACTTCCTGGGCCCACTTGGTGTGTGTTTGGGCTGAGCTTGAGTGTTGTACGTGTAGAGGTCCTTCTTGGTGTTGAACGCCAGCTTTTGTGCCAGTTTGGGCGTTCAACTCTGGTTTTGGCTCCTTTTCTGGCGCTGGGTAGAAAGCTGGCGTTGAACGCCAGTTTACGTCATCTATTCTTGGCCAAAGTATGGACTATTGTATAATTCTGGAAAGCCCTGGATGTCTACTTTCCAACGCAATTGGAAGCGCGCCATTTCGAGTTCTGTAGCTCCAGAAAATTCATTTTGGGTGCAGGGAGGTCAGAATCCAACAGCATCAGCAGTCCTTTTTTAACCTCTGAATCTGATTTCTGCTCAAGTCCCTCAATTTCAGCCTGAAAATACCTGAAATCACAGAAAAACACACAAACTCATAGTAAAGTCCAGAAATGTGAATTTAACATAAAAACTAATGAAAACATCCCTAAAAGTAACTAGATCC
Organism: Arachis ipaensis; assembly: GCF_059453495.1. Classification (NCBI taxonomy): domain Eukaryota; kingdom Viridiplantae; phylum Streptophyta; class Magnoliopsida; order Fabales; family Fabaceae; genus Arachis; species Arachis ipaensis. The sequence continues at coordinate 78,219,840 of NC_142441.1, read as the reverse complement.
TACTAAAAACAATGTCAAAAAGCGTATAAATTATCCGCTCATCACAACACCAAACTTAAATTGTTGCTTGTCCCCAAGCAACTGAAAATCAAATAGGATTAAAAAGAAGAGAATATACTATAAATTCCAAACTATCAATGAAACAGAGCTTCAATCATATGAGCGGGACTTATAGCTTTTTGCCTCTTGAATAGTTTTGGCATCTCACTTTATCCATTGAGGTTCAGAATGATTGGCATCTATAGGAACTTCAGATTTCGAATAGTGTTATTGACTCTCCTAGTTCAGTATGATGATTCTTGAACACAGCTTCTTTATGAGTCTTGGCCGTGGCCCTAAGCACTTTGTTTTCCAGTATTACCACCGGATACATAAATGCCACAGACACATAATTGGGTAAACCTTTTCAGATTGTGACTCAGCTTTGCTAAAGTCCCCAATTAGAGGTGTCCAGGGTTCTTAAGCACACTCTTTTTTTTGCTTTGGACCTTGACTTTAACCGCTCAGTCTCAAGTTTTCACTTGACACCTACACGCCACAAGCACATGGTTAGGGACAGCTTGGTTTAGCCGCTTAGGCCAGGATTTTATTCCTTTTAGGCCCTCCTATCCACTGATGCTCAAAGCCTTGGGATCCTTTTTATTGCCCTTGCCTTTTGGTTTTAAGGGTTATTGGCTTTTTTCTCTTGCCTCTTAGTTTTAAGAGCTTTTGGCTTTTTCTGCTTGCTTTTTCTTCTTTTTTTTTTTGGCCTATTTTTTTTTTTCTGCAAGCTTTGTTCTTTGCTGCTTTTTCTTGCTTCAAGAATCATTTTTATGATTTTTCAGATTATCAAATAACATGTCTCCTAGTCATCATTCTTTCAAGAGCCAACATATTTAACATTCTTAAATAACAACTTCAAAAGACATATGCACTGTTCAAGCATACATTCAGAAAACAAGAAGCATTGTCACCACATCAATATAATTAAGCTAAGTTCAAGGATAAATTCGAAACTCATGTACTTCTTGTTCTTTTGAATTAAAACAGTTTTTATTTAAGAGAGGTGATGGATTCATAGGACATTCATAACTTTAAGACATAGTTACTGCTACTAATGATCATGTAATGAAGACACACACATAGATAAGCACATAACATAGAAAACGAAAAACAGAAGAAAGAAGAACAAGGAATGAATCCACCTTAGTGATGGTGGCGTTTCCTTCTTGAGGAACCAATGATGTCCTTGAGCTCTTCTATGTCTCTTCCTTGTCTTTGTTGCTCCTCCCTCATTGCTTTTTGATCTTCTCTTATTTCATGAAGCATGATGGAGTGCTCTTGATGTTCCACCCTTAGTTGTCCCATATTGGAACTCACTTCTCCTAGGGAGGTGTTGATTTGCTCCCAATGATTTTGTGGAGGAAAGTGCATTTGAGGCATCTCCGGAATCTCATAGAAATGAGCTTCTTGCGCCTCTTGAGCTCCATGACTGGGCTCTCTTGCTTGCTCCATCTTTTTCTTAGTGATGGGCTTGTCCTCTTTAATGAGGATATCTCCCTCTATGTCAATCCCAGCCGAATTGCATAGGTGGCAAATGAGGTGAGGAAAGGCTAACCTTGCCATGGTGGAGGACTTGTCAGCAGCCTTGTAGAGTTCTTGAGGTATAATCTCATGAACTTCCACCTCTTCTCCAATCATGATGCTATGGATCATGATGGCCTGGTCTATAGTAACTTCAGACCGGTTGCTAGTGGGAATGATTGAGCATTGAATGAACTCCAACCATCCTCTAGCTATAGGCTTGAGGTCCAATCTTCTTAGTTGAACCGGCTTGCCTTTGGAGTCAATCTTCCATTGAGCTCCTTCTACACATATGTCCATAAGAACTTGGTCAAACCTTTGATCAAAGCTGACTCTCCTTGTGTAGGGTCGTGCGTTCTCTTCCATGTTTGGCAAGTTGAACGCCAACCTCACATTTTCCGGACTAAAATCTAAGTATTTCTCCTGAACCATTGTAACATAGTTCTTTGGATCCGGGTTCTTACTTTGATCATGGTTCTTGGTGATCCATGCATTGGCATAGAACTCTTGAATCATTAGGGTGCCGACTTGTTGGATGGGATTTGTTAGAACTTCCTTACCTCTTCTTTGAATTTCATGTCGGATCTCCGGATACTCATTTCTTTTAAGTTTGAAAGGGACCTCGGGGATCACCTTCTTCTTGGCCATAACATCATAGAAGTGGTCTTGATGGGCTTTGGAGATGAACCTTTCCATCTCCCATGACTCGGATGTGGAAGCTTTTGTCTTCCCTTTCCCCTTCTTAGAGGATTCTCCGGTCTTAGGTGCCATCAATGGTAATGGAAAAACAAAAAGCTTATGCTTTTACCACACCAAACTTAGAATATTGCTCGCCCTCGAGCAATAAAAGAAAGAATAGATGAAGAAGAAGAAGAAATAGAAGAGAGGGAGAGTGTGATGTGGTTCGGCCAAGAAAGGTGTAGAGGGGTGTGTTGTGTGAATTTGATGAAGAATGGAGGGCTTTATATAGGGAAGGGAGGGGGGAAGGTTTCGGCCATATGGGTGGGTTTAGGTGGGAAATTGGTTTTGAATTTTTGAAGGTAGGTGGAGTTTATGAGGTAGGTTTTTGGGGAAGAGTGGATGGATGTGAGTAGTGAGAAGAAGTGAGTGGAGGTAGGTGGGGATCCTGTGGGGTCCACAGATCCTGAATGGATCCTGTGGGGTCCACAGATCCTGAGTGAATCCTGTGGGATCCACAGATCCTGAGGTGTTCAAGGATTTACATCCCTGCACCCATTAGGCATGTAAAATTTCCTTTGCACACAACTCTGGGCGTTCAGCGCCAGGTTGGTGGCCATTTTGGGTGTTCAACGCCCATTTGTGTGCCATTTCTGGCGTTGAACGCCAGAACCATGCCTGTTCTGGCGTTCAGCGCCCAGAAGCTGCCCATTTTGGGCGTTCAGCGCCAGAACCATGCTCTGTTCTGGCGCTGAACGCCAGACAGATGCTCCTCCAGGGTGTGATTTTTTTTCTGCTGTTTTTGATTCCATTTTCAATTTTTATATTTATTTTGTGACTCCACATGATCATGAACCTACAAAGACATATAACTAAGGAAAATATAGTTAGATAAATAAAAATTGGGTTGCCTCCCAACAAGCGCTTCTTTAATGTCAATAGCTTGACAGTGGGCTCTCATGGAGCCTCACAGATGTGCAGAGCTTTGTTGAGACTCTCCAACACCAAACTTAGAGTTTGGATATGGGAGTTCAACACCAAACTTAGAGTTTGGTTGTGGCCTCCCAACACCAAACTTAGAGTTTGACTGTGGGGGCTCTGGTTGACTCTGCTTTGAGAGAAGCTTTTTCTGCTTCCTCTCCATGGTTGCAGAGGGAGATCCTTGAGTTTTAAACACAAGGGAGGTCTCATTCCATTGAAAGACTATTTCACCTCTGTCAACATCAATCACAGCTCTTGCTGTGGCCAGGAAAGGTCTTCCTAGGATGATGGATTCATCCTCTTCCTTTCCAGTATCCAGGACTATGAAATCAGCAGGGATGTAAAGGCCTTCAACCTTTACTAACACGTCCTCTACTTGTCCATAAGCCTGTTTTCTTGAACTGTCTGCCATCTCTAATGAGATTTTAGTAGCTTGCACCCCATAGATTCCCAGTTTCTCTATTACAGAGAGGGGCATGAGGTTTATTCCTGAACCAAGGTCACACAGGGCCTTAAAGATCATGGTGCCTATGGTACATGATATTATGAACTTTCCAGGATCCTGTCTCTTCTGAGGCAATGTCAGTTGATCCAGATCACTTAGTTCATTGATGAACAAGGGAGGTTCAACTTCCCAAGTATTAATTCCAAATAATTTGGCATTCAGCTTCATGATTGCACCAAGAAACTTGGCAGTTTGCTCTTCAGTAACATCCTCATTCTCTTCAGAAGAGGAATACTCATCAGAGCTTATGAAGGGCATAAGGAGGTTCAATGGAATCTCTATGGTCTCTAGATGAGCCTCAGAGTCCTTTGGTTCCTTAGAGGAAAGCTCCTTATTGATCACTGGACGTCCCAGGAGGTCTTCCTCCTTGGGATTCACGTCCTCCACTCCCCTTGTAGGTTCGGCCATGGTGCTTATGTCAATGGCCTTGCACTCTCCTTTTGGGTTCTCTTCTGTATTGCTTGGGAGAGTACTAGGAGGGATTTCAGTGATCCTCTTACTCAGCTGGCCCACTTGTGCTTCCAAATTTCTAATGGAAGACCTTGTTTCATTCATGAAACTTACAGTGGCCTTGGATAGATCAGAGACTAAATTTGCTAAATTAGAGGTATTTTGTTCAGAATTCTCTGTCTGTTGCTGAGTGGATGATGGAAAAGGCTTGCTATTGCTAAACCTGTTTCTTCCACCATTATTAAAGCCTTGTTGAGGCTTTTGATCCTTCCATGAGAAATTGGGGTGATTTCTCCATGATGAGTTATAGGTGTTTCCATAAGGTTCACCTAAGTAATTTACCTCTGCTATTGCAAGGTTCTCAGGATCATAAGCTTCTTCTGCATAAGAAGCCTCTTGAGTACTGTTGGATGCAGCTTGCATTCCATGCAGACTCTGAGAGATCATATTGACTTGCTGAGTCAATATTTTATTCTGAGCCAATATGGCATTCAGAGTATCAACTTCAAGAACTCCCTTCTTCATAGGCGTCCCATTATTCACAGGATTCCTTTCAGAAGTGTACATGAACTGGTTATTTGCAACCATGTCAATGAGTTCTTGAGCTTCTGCAGGCGTTTTCTTTAGGTGAATGGATCCACCTGTAGAAGTGTCCAGTGACATCTTTGATAGCTCAGATAAACCATCATAGAATATATCCAGGATGGTCCATTCTGAAAGCATGTCAGAAGGACACTTTTTGGTCAACTGTTTGTATCTTTCCCAAGCTTCATAGAGGGATTCACCTTCTTTCTGTCTGAAGGTTTGAACATCAGCTCTAAGCTTGCTCAGCTTTTGAGGAGGAAAGTACTTGGCTAAGAAAGCCGTGACCAGCTTATCCCAAGAGTTCAGACTGTCTTTGGGTTGAGAATCCAACCATAATCTAGCTCTGTCTCTTACAGCAAAAGGGAAAAGCATGAGCCTGTAGACTTCAGGATCTACTCCATTAGTCTTAACAGTATCACATATCTGCAAGAATTCAGTTAAGAACTGAAAATGATCTTCAGATGGAAGTCCATGAAACTTGCAGTTCTGCTGCATCAGAGAAACTAATTGAGGTTTCAGCTCAAAGTTGTTTGCTCCAATGGCAGGAATGGAGATGCTTCTTCCATGTAAATTGGAATTAGGTGCAGTAAAGTCACCAAGCATCCTCCTTTCATTATTATTATTTTCGGCTGCCATCTCCTCTTCCTGTTCGAAAATTTCTGAAAGGTTATCTCTGGATTGTTGTATTTTAGCTTCTCTTAATTTTCTCTTCAGAGTCCTTTCAGGTTCTGGATCTGCTTCAACAAGAATATTCTTGTCCTTGCTCCTGCTCATATGACAAAGAAGAAGGCACAGAAAAATAATAATAATAATAGAGATCCTTTATACCACAGTATAGGGATCCCTGTGTGAGTAGAAGAAGAGGGGGAGACAAAGAATGTAATATAATGGAAGAAACACAACTGTGAGGATGGCAGAGATGTGAGATGAGATGTTAGGATATGAATGAATAAATAGAATAAGATAGGGGAGGAATAATTTTCGAAAATTATTTTGAAAAAGAGTTAGTGATTTTCGAAAATGGTTTTTGAAAATTGTTAGTATTTTTTTTGAAAAATTTTTAAAATTAAAAATAAAAATAAGAATAATTAGTTAATTAAAAAGAAATTTTTGATAAAGATGGAAGATATTTTTGAAAATTAGAGAGAGAGAGTTAGTTAGGTAGTTTTGAAAAAGTTAAGAAACAAACCAAAAGTTAGTTAGTTAGTTGAAACAAATTTTGAAAAGATAAGAAGTTAAGAAGTTAGAAAAGATATTTTGAAAAGATATTTTTGAAAAAGATAAGATAAGAAGATATTTTTGAAAAGATATGATTGAAATTAGTTTTGAAAAAGATTTGATTTTTAAAATCACAATTAATGACTTGATTCACAAGAAATCACAAGATATGATTCTAGAACTTGAAGTTTGAATCTTTCTTAACAAGCAAGTAACAAACTTGAATTTTTTGAAACAAAACATTAATTGTTATTGTTATTTTCGAAAATTTTTGATAAAAATAAGAAAAAGATTCTTGAAAAATATTTTTGGAATTTTCGAAAATAACCAAAAATTTTGAAAAGGATTTGATTTTTGAAAAAAAGATTTTGAAAAAGATAAGATTTTCAAATTGAAAATTTGATTTGACTCATGAGAAACAATTTGATTTTAAAAATTTTTGAAAAAGTCAACTCAAATTTTCGAATTTGATGAGAGAAAAGAGGAAGATATTTTTTTGATTTTTTTGAATTTTTATGAAAAACATGAAAATTATGCAATGCATGAAATTTTTAGATCAAAACAATGAATGCATGCAAGAATGCTATGAATGTCAAGATGAACACCAAGAACACTATGAATGTCAAGATGAACATCATAGACACAATTTTGAAAAATTTTTAATGCAAAGAAAACAACATGCAAGACACCAAACTTAGAATTCTTTAATGCTTACGCACTAAGAATTCAATAATGCATATGATAAACATGAAAAGACACAAAACAAAAAATCATCAAGATCAAACAAGAAGACTTACCAAGAACAACTTGAAGATCATGAAGAACACTATGAATGCATGAAATTTTCGAAAAATGCAAGATGCATATGCAAGTGACACCAAACTTGTGATATGACTCAAGACTCAAACAAGAAACACAAAAATACTTTTGATTTTTATGATTTTCTAATTTTTTTGGATTTTTATTTTATATTTTTCGAAAAATTCTTTTGAAAAAGAAAATAAGGATTCCAAAATTTTTAATATGAATTCCAGGAATCTTATGCTCTAAAGCTCCAATCAAAGGGTCAGGCATGGCTTAATAGCCAGCCAAGCTTTAGTATGTAACTCAGACATGACACGCCTGACATTCCTTACATTCAACAGCCAATTGGCTAAGAAAGATAAAGAAGCTCTTCTCTTGAGTATAAGAATTGAGACATGGCTTTACAGCCAGCTAGGCTTCAACATGCTTCATGAAACACTAGAATTCATTCTTAAAAATTCTGAACCCATAGAATAATTTATCTTTGAAAACATTTTTTTTTCGAAAACAGGTGAGAAAATTTTGAAATATTTTTGAAAAATTTTTGAAAAGAAAACAAAAAGAAAATTACCTAATCTGAGCAACAAGATGAACCATCAGTTGTCCAAACTCAAACAATCCCCGGCAACGGCGCCAAAAACTTGGTGCACGAAATTGTGATGTCCAGGCTCGAACAATCCCTGGCAACGTGAGCAACTTGGTACGCGTAATCGTGATTACACTTTAATGATGTAAAATTCATGGCTCTTTCTTTCCCTGGCAATGGAGCCAAGAACATGGTGCCAATACCATGGTTCAAAACTTCGATACAACTAACCAGCAAGTGCACTGGGTCGTCCAAGTAATACCTTACGTGAGTAAGGGTCGAATCCCACGGAGATTGTTGGTATGAAGCAAGCTATGGTCACCTTGTAAATCTCAGTCAGGCAGATATAAATTGATAATGGTGTTTTCGAATATTAATTAATAAAATAGGGATAGAGGTACTTATGTAAATCATTGGTAGGAATTTCAGATAAGCGAATGGAGATGCTTTTCGTTCCTCTGAACCTCTGCTTTCCTGCTATCTTCATCCAATCAGTCTTACTCCTTTCCATGGCTGGCTTTATGTGATACATCACCACTGTCAATGGCTACTTTCGGTCATCTCTCGGGAAAATGATCCAATGCCCTGTCACGGCACGGCTAATCGTCTAGAGGCATCACCCTTGTCAATGGCTTCATCTTATCCTCTCAGTGAATAATATGCTCACGTACCCTGTCACGGCATGGCTATTCATCTGTCGGTTCTCGATCATGCTGGAATAGGATTTACTATCCTTTTGCGTCTGTCACTAACGCCCTGCAATCGCGAGTTTGGAGCTCGTCACAGTCATTCATTCATTGAATCCTACTCGGAATACCACAGACAAGGTTTAGACTTTCCGGATTCTCTTGAATGCCGCCATCATTCTAGCTTACGCCACGAAGATTCTGGTTAGGAGATCTAAGAGATATTCATTCTAGCTTATTTCATGTAGAACAGAAGTGTTTGTCAGGAACGCGTTCATAAAGGAGAAGGATGATGAGCGTCACACATAATCATCATCTTCATCACGTTCTTGGGTGCGAATGGATATCTTAGAAGCGAAATAAGATGAATTGAATAGAAAACAGTAGTACTTTGCATTAATCTTTGAGGAACAGCAGAGCTCCACACCTTAATCTATGGAGTGTAGAAACTCTACCGTATGAAAATACATAAGTGAATAGAGGGTAAGCATGGCTGAATGGCCAGCCTCCCATGGAGGTCTAGAGATCTAAAAATGATCAAAAGATGCCTAATACAATAGTAAAAGGTCCTATTTATAATAAACTAGCTACTAGGGTTTACATGAGTAAGTAATTGATGCATAAATCCACTTCCTGGGCCCACTTGGTGTGTGTTTGGGCTGAGCTTGAGTGTTGTACGTGTAGAGGTCCTTCTTGGAGTTGAACGCCAGCTTTTGTGCCAGTTTGGGCGTTCAACTCTGGTTTTGGCTCCTTTTCTGGCGCTGGACGCCAGGTTTGGGTAGAAAGCTGGCGTTGAACGCCAGTTTACGTCATCTATTCTAGGCCAAAGTATGGACTATTGTATATTGCTGGAAAGCCCTGGATGTCTACTTTCCAACGCAATTAGAAGCGCGCCATTTCGAGTTCTATAGCTCCAGAAAATCCATTTTGAGTGCAGGGAGGTCAGAATCCAACAGCATCAGTAGTCCTTTTTTAACCTCTGAATCTGATTTCTGCTCAAGTCCCTCAATTTCAGCCAGAAAATACCTGAAATCACAGAAAAACACACAAACTCATAGTAAAGTCCAGAAATGTGAATTTAACATAAAAACTAATGAAAACATCCTAAAAGTAACTAGATCCTACTAAAAACATACTAAAAACAATGTCAAAAAGCGTATAAATTATCCGCTCATCATATACAAATTTTAACTAACATGTAACCTATCATGCAATGCAACAACTAACTAGGAAAGACAAAAATTAAGAATTGGTGTTGAAAGGAAGTTGTTACCCATGGAGATTGGTCGGACGACCTCCCCACACTTATAAATTTGCATTAGTAAACAAATAAAAAAAGAGAGCAAATTACTAAAAGAATGAATAAAAAAGATAACAATATATATATATATATATATATATGAAGAAATTCGTCCACCCCCAATATATTTTATAGCCTCTCCCATAAAATAACCCTTACTCGGATATCTTTACCCTTGGCCATGAACCTCCTTTTCTTTTGTATTCGACGAAGAAAGGAATGACAAATAAATAAAAGTTGATAATTCTAAATCCAATTTCGTTTCAATTAATATATTACCGGAAAATTGAGGTAATACAAACAAAACAAGGATTTCAAGAAGAGCAAAGTGGATTGGTTGTTACAATTGATGAGTTTCTTCAAAGGGTTGTGCGGGTGAACTTGTTTGTTGCCCTATTTAGAAGCCTTTCCAATCTTTTTCTTCTTGGTGGCCAACCTAAAAGGAAAGAGAAAGAAAGGAAATTAAGCCTACAACAAAGATATCAAAGCAATAAAACATAGGCGGGGGCTAATGCCAAATAAAAGTAAGGTTCTCAATACATGTTAGCTACGCATGTAAGTGAGAGAGAAATTCAAGCAAAGGCATATTAACTAATACTTGATGCAAGAACAAAGTTAAAGCATGAAGAGCACTCAAAAGCATCAAGTTCAACTAAAAAGAGTGGGTCATGAAAGACATGTAAGCTTATATCAATGCACAAGGGATACAAGGATCATCAAGGATTAAGCATTGATTTAAAAGTTTCATCACCCAACAATATCAAACAAGTCAAGAATCACCAAGATTAATCAAGAAATTCTCAACAATTGAGTAAGAAGATTCAACACCATTATTAAAATAAGAAACTCGAAGAAAAATAAAGTAAAAATAGGCTATAAAAACAAAATGAAAATGCAAAGAATAAAAGTATGAGAATGCAATGGACAAAAGAAAATGGAAGATGAGAAAAAAAACTCTTTTTTTATTCCGGCGCGGATGCGTCATGCACGCTTCTGCGCCGATGCGCAGTTTGGTCAAAGGACGCATACGCTCCAGGTGCACGCACGCGTGGGTTATAGGCACAGAATAGGCACAAACTGGGCATAACTCTCTGGAACATGTTCCAGGAGGGCAGCTGGCACTATCGGCACACACGCGCACAGCGTGCGTGCGCTGCATTCGCATAATTGCTAGATTAGCTAGTCAGTTTAGTTTGTTTTAGCTTAGTTTCACTCATTTTCTTTGAATTAAACAAGTATTTCTATGAGTTTTGTTTTCATGCATAAGAATACCAAGGACCATGTTAATTGTGGCTAATTTCATGCAAATGAGTCAAGGAATGCATAAATAAATAAATCTCATGAAGTTGATTACATTGATTGCATGCGTTGGTGAGACTTTGAAGCAAGTTTCCTTGTTTATGATAGGTGATGCGACAAGAAGGCATTGAAGCAAGAATGAAACAAGCAAGTGGCTAACAATTCATTCAAGAAGGGAAACATGCACGTTGCTAACTTGGAATTACATTGAAGTGCTTGGCAACAACGCCAACAAGTAAACTAGGCAAGAAGAAGAAGAGTTGGGCGTTGCCAACGCCAGGAACAAGGGCATGCTCCTAGGCAACGCCAGGTAGCCCTGGGGAATGAATATAGAGAAGTTGCACGTTGCCAACTTGCACTTCAACTAGAGTGTCCATCAACAACGCCCAACAATGCAAGGCAGCCCTGGAGAACACTTTTGAGCGTTGCCAACTTGGAGAAAGGGTGAGTGTTTGATGGTAACACAGGCAAGCAAGGAATTGGGCCAGGGAGGAGCTCGAGGGCATTGCCAATGTGGGAATGTATAGGCGTTCTTCAAGGCAACACTGAGCTAGAAGATTTGGTTTAGCCAAGGAAGCTCGAGCACGTTGCCAACGCCAGCTTCCAAAGGCGTGTTTAGGGACAACGTAGCAAGCACAAAGCTCAAGCACGTTGCCAACTCCATGATGCATGGACGTGTTTGATGGAAACGCCAGCAGCATGGGCAATTCAAGGCAACCCAGGGAAGAAGCTCGAGCACGTTGCCAACGTGCTACTTCGCTAGAGTGTTTAGAGGCAACACCAGGGGGGAAAGCTTGGAAGGAGGCAATCCTGGAGAGCACGTTACCAACGTGCTGCTTCACTAGTGTGTTTGAAGACAACGTCAAGACTTGGCCCAGGAAGGGGAGAAGCTGGCGTTGTCAACGCCAGGAACAAGAGACGTGTTCCAACGCAATGCAGCAAGCCTTGGATCTCCACCCATCGAGCACGTTGCCAACGCCAGCCTTCATTGGCGTGTTTGTGACAACGCCAAGCAAGGAGGTTGTCCAGGAAAGGAAGCCAACATTGCCAATGTTGAAGTGCATAGGCGTTATCCAAAGCAATGCAGCAAACAAGTTTGGAGAGCAATCCTCCCTCACTCAAGCACGTTGCCAACGCCAAGCTCTATAGGCGTGTTCCAAGGCAACGTGACAAGCAAAGTTGAAGGCTAGAAAGCAGCCCTGGAGGGAAGCAACGAGCACGTTGCCAACGTGCCAACAAGGGGGCATGTTTGAGGACAACGCCAGCCCCATGATTCAGCCTTGGAAGGCTTGGCACGTTGCCAACTTGGGAAGAGAGGGGCGTGTTCAGCAATGCAACTTCAATAAACTTGGCAGCCTGACCTTACCTTCTTTGAGGAAGCATAACTTGAGCTACAAAGCTCCAATTGAAGTGATTCTAAGTGCATTAGAAAGAAGACATTCTGAGCTTTCCAATGATGTATGATAGTTCATATTGAAACAGAGGATTGACACTCAAATTCTGGGCAACATTATGCATGAAAGTAGAGTCAAGAAGAAGAAAAGCAAGTTGTTAGCAACAACTTGGGCTAACAACGCTCAAGTATCAAAGCCCACTCCCAGAAAATACCATGCACGTTGCCAACGTGCATTAAGGCTAGCGTTATTGGCAAAAACTCCAAGCCATTGGGCCAGAAGCATTATGAATGAACTCCTCCTTCCAAGTTTAGCAACACTTCTTCCATTGAGCCAGGAATTCAACAAAGAGAAAGCCGACATTGGTAGCCCAAATTAAAGATCTCTGAAGGAGTTTTAGTAGTAGTATAAATAGAGAAGAGTTTGGTACTTTGAAGGGACTTTTACTTTTGACTTTTATTTTTAGCAATTTTTACTCTTAGACACTTTTACTTCTACACTTAGAGTTTTTTTTTGGGTTTTCACTGCTTCTCAACCATATTCTATTTTGTTTTCTTCTGGCAACTTTGAATTGGAGTTTCAAGAACTTCTTCTTCTTCTTCATTCTTCTCTACACTTAGTTTAATTTTCCTCTATTGCAATTGTTATTGAAATTGGAGCTATGATTCACTAAACCCCACTTTCATTAGGGGGAAGAGCTCTGCTTGTTTGAATGAATTGATAACTCTTCTCCTCCTTCTTAATTCAAGTGGTTAATCCAAGAGGAAACTCTTGTTCTTCAAAGATTCAATCACCATCGAGAGAGGGATTAATCTATATGAATTATGTGGTGAATTTGAGAAAGGAGTCACATAATTCAGTTTAGAGTTCATCCTTTCATGATTTCCTTGATCAATACACTTTGGTTGGTATGTGAGATGTAACCTTCCTTAGTTGAGATTCTGGAAGTTGTGTGGCTTGGATTAGAAATTGAACTTCATCTCTTCTCATGAACAATTAGATCACGAGAGTGGCAATTAGTTGTGTTGATAGAAATTGAGTTACCAAGAGATTGGGACTCAATTACCCACAATTTGCCATGGATCTATACCTATGATTGAGAAGGAATTGATCAACATCAATTCATGAGAATTTGCATCTCCGATCCCTAATGATCCTCTCCATCATCAATTCTCATTTCTTTTGCTCTTTAGTTGTTTGAATACCCATTACCCAATTCCCTTCTACATTCTTGCAATTCATTATTCTTGTCATTTACATTCTGTTTCTATATTTCTTGCTATTTACTCTTATGCTCTTTAAAATTCTGCAATCTTTACTTTCTTGCAATTTATCTTTAATGTCATTTAAGTTTCTTGCATTTTAAGTTTCAGTTATTTACTTTCATCTTCTTTCTCTCTTCTATTTCTTTAAATTCCTTGCCATTTGAATTTTTGCAATTATGTTCAAAAATCACAAATCTCATGAAATCAAAACCATGTTTGCTTGACTAAATCTACCATTTAACTAAAGTTGCTTAATCTACCAATCTCCGTGAGATCGACCTCACTCTTAGTGAGTTTTATTACTTGATACGACCCGGTATACTTGCCGGTAATTACGTGAAATTAATTTTTTACGTATCATGTTTTTGGCGCCGTTTCTGGGGATTGAATTAGATTAACAATGATTAAGTAAAGTGAAGATCTAGATCTAGCACTTTTTATTTTTATTCTTTAACTTTTAACTAACACACTAACTGTTTGAATTTTTGCTTAAACCAATTAACATTTCACCTCAGCCATCGATTGAAGTGTTATTGCCTTTCTGGTGTTGTGTGATTCTTATGCTTGGGTTGCATGTCAGGTACAAGGAGAACTATACCCACTTTTTGTGAACAAGACGAAAGAACCCTCAGAAGATTAAGAAGAGCTGAAAGAGGGAAAAACATTGTTGGAGAAGAGGAGTCAGAAGATGAATTCCAAGATATGGAGGAACACTTAACAAATCCACCAAATCCACCAGAAGGAGTAGCCAATAACAATAACAACCCACCTCAAAGGAGAGTTCTAGCTTCTTACACTCTCCCAAATCCAAGACACTGTGGGAGCAGTATACTTGCCCCCAATGTTCATGCAAACAATTTTGAATTGAAGCCTCAACTCATGACCCTTGTGCAGAACAATTGCTCCTATGGAGGAGGTCCCCTTGAGGACCCAAATCAACACCTATCTGTCTTCCTAAGAATTTGTGAAACTGTCAAGACAAATGGTGTGCATCTAGATGTTTACAAGCTGCTATTATTCCCATTTTCTTTGAGGGATAAGGCATTTCAATGGCTAGAGACATTTCCCAAAGAAAGTATCAACACTTGGGATGATCTGGTGAATAAATTCATATCCAAATTCTATCCGCCTTAGAGGATCATCAGGTTGAAAACAGAGGTGCAAACGTTCACTCAAATGGATGGGGAAACATTGTATGAAGCATGGGAAAGATACAAAACCTTGATTAGAAAATGTCCACCTGAGATGTTCAGTGAATGGGATAAACTTCAAAATTTCTATGAAGGGTTGACAGAAAAATCCCAAGAATCTTTGGATTACTCTGCAGGAGGCTCGCTACAATTAATGAATACAGCCGAAGAAGCTCAGAATCTCATAGACATGGTGACAAATAACTAATACTTCTTTGCTCATCAGAGGTAACGTCAACCTGTTCAAAAGAAACGTGTGTTGGAACTAGAGGGAGTGGATACTATCTTGGCATAGAACAAGTTGATGCACCAACAAATCCAGCAACAAATGGAAATGATGGCTAAGAGAATAGATGGCCTCCAACTAGCTTCAGTGAGTACAACAAATCAGGCTTCAATTGAATGAGGTCAAAATGAAGCAGGCAATGTTGAGCAGCAACAAGAACAAGTTCAATACATACAAAACACCTCAAGTTCATTTCAAAACGACTTCCATGGTGACACATACAACTCATCCTGGAGGAACCACCCCAACCTGAGATGGGGTGATAATCAAAACCAGTGGCAGAAGAACAACAACTCCAACCATTCCCGCAATACACACAACCAAAACCACCCATCCAACAACACTAACCAATACAAGAAACCACAAAACACATATCAACCACCTCACCACAATCCACAAACTCATCAAAATAGCATTCCCGCACCAACATCTAACCCCCAAAACTACCACACTACCCCTACAAAAAACTTCCAGCAACCACATTCTACCCCCATTATACCACCAATTGACCATCATGAAAGTAGGCTTTCAAGTCTTGAGGCAGCCCTACAAGCAATTGCTCAGTCCACTCAAAGCTTGATCAAAGTGCAAGAGAGAAATGAAGCTACAATGAAGAGCCTTGAACGGCAAGTGGGACAATTGGCTAAACAACCTGAACGGCCAACCAATATCCTCCCAAGTGACACAGTGCCCAACCCAAGAGAAGAATGCAAAGCTCTTCAGTTGAGAAGTGGCAAAGTAATTGGAGAAAGTCCTAACAAGGAAGCAATAAAACTCAAAGAGCAAGGCACATCAAGCAAGTAAGATGAAGACAAGATAGCAACACCTCAAGAAGGCAAGGAAGATGAAAAGCCACAAAGCAAGACATCCACTCCAGACAACCATCCCAACAACAAGGAGAGTGTGAAGCCACAACAGGAGAACAAGAATGAAGGAGTGAAAGCCTATGTACCCAAGCTTCCATATCCAACCAGGATACACAAAGGAACGAAAGATCAACAATTCCCAAGGTTCTTGGAAATCTTTAAGAAACTTGAAATCAACATCCCATTGGCGGAGGCCTTGGAACAAATGCCACTATATGCAAAGTTTCTTAAAGAATTAATCACCAAGAAGAAGAGTTGGCAAGAGAAAGAAACAGTGATTCTCATGCAAGAGTGTAGTGCCATTATTCAAAGAGGACTGCCACCAAAACTCAAGGATCCAGGCAGCTTCCTCATACCATGTACAATTGGGAGTATAGCCATTGACAAATCACTCTGTGACCTGGGAGCAAGCATTAACTTAATGCCCCTTACCATGATGAAGAAAATGATGATAGAAGAGTTGAAACCCACAAGGATGTCACTCCAACTTGCTGACAGATCTATCAAAATACCAAATGGTGTAGTTGAGAATCTCTTGGTGAAAGTGGGGAACTTTATATTCCCAGCTGATTTTGTAGTCCTAGATATGGACGAAGAGGGGAGCAACTCAGTTATCCTTGGTAGGCCCTTTTTGGCTACAGCTAGAACAATCATTGATGTGGAAAAGGGAGAGATGATCTTCAGGGTACATGATGAGCAAATGACCATAAATGTCTTCAAGGCAATGCAACACCCCGTTGAGAAAGAGAGTTTCATGAGGATTGATGTGGTGGATTCTTTAGTTGAAGAAGTACTTGAAATAAACCATCAAGTGAAACAGGAGGAAGTCCAGGACATCCAAGGACAAGAAGAGAACAAGTTGGAAACACCAGAGGAACCAAGTGAAGCTAAGAAAGAAGAGGCACCACAACAAGAGTTGAAACCACTACCCCCTCATCTTAAATATGCATTTCTTGGTGAAAAGGACAGTTTCCCAGTGATCATCAATTCTACATTGAGTGCTGAGGAAGAAGAAAAGCTACTTGTAGTTTTGAGAGCTCACAAAGAGGCGCTGGGGTGGACCATTGATGACTTGAAAGGCATAAGCCCTGCCATATGCATGTACAAAATACTCTTGGAGGAAAATTCTAAACCAATAGTACAACCTCAGAGAAGATTGAATCCCACAATGAAAGAGGTGGTCCAAAAAGAGGTACTGAAGCTATGTAAAGTTGGGATCATTTACCCCATCTATGACAGTCCATGGGTTAGCCCAGTTCAAGTAGTACCCAAGAAAGGTGGGATGACTGTCATTGTCAATGAGAAGAATGAGCTTATTCCAACAAGAACAGTGACTGGATGGAGGATGTGCATTGACTATAGGAGGCTGAATGATGCCACACGAAAGGACCATTTCCCCCTTCCTTTCATTGACCAGATGCTGGAAAGGCTGGCTGGCCATGCTTATTACTGTTTCCTTGACGGATACTCTGGATATAACCAAATCGTAGTTGACCCCATGGATCAAGAGAAGACCTCCTTTACTTGCCCTTTTGGAGTCTTTGCTTACAGGAGAATGCCATTCGGACTATGTAATGCCCCAGCTACCTTTCAGAGATGCATGCTATCAATCTTCTCGGATATGGTAGAAAAATTTATTGAAGTCTTTATGGATGATTTCTCTATCTTTGGTGATTCTTTCAATACTTGCTTGCACCATCTTACCCTAATCTTGAAGAGGTGCCAAGAAACCAATTTGGTTTTAAACTGGGAGAAATGCCATTTCATGGTACCCGAAGGCATTGTTCTTGGTCACAAAATTTCAAGAGAGGGTATAGAGGTGGACAAGGCAAAAGTAGAAATTATAGAAAAACTTCCTTTACCAACTAGTGTGAAAGCTGTTAGAAGCTTCTTAGGGCATGCTGGATTCTATAGAAGATTCATTAAAGATTTTTCTAAAATAGCAAAGCCACTAAGCAATCTGCTGGTGGTAAACAACCCTTTCCTCTTTGATGATGAATGTAAACATGCCTTTGAAACTCTAAAAGCTAAGCTCACCACAGCACCAATCATCACACCCCCAAGTTGGGGATTGCCTTTTGAACTCATGTGTGATGCAAGTGACCTTGCAATTGGTGCTGTGTTGGGGCAGAGGAAGGAAAAGAAGCTTCATGTTATCTACTATGCAAGTAAAGTGTTGAATGAAACTCAAAGAAATTACACTACAACAGAGAAAGAGTTGCTAGCTGTGGTATATGCTTTTGATAAGTTTAGACAATATTTGATTGGATCTAAAGTTTTAGTATATACTGACCATGCTGCTCTTAAGTATCTTATGTCAAAACAGGATGCCAAACCAAGGCTAATCAGATAGGTACTACTCCTACAAGAGTTTGACATTAAGAGAAAGGATAGAAAGGGTAGTGAAAATCAAGTTGTTGACCATCTATCAAGGGTGCCACAAGATACATGTCAAGACAATCTTCAATCAATAAATGAAGAATTTCCAGATGAGCACCTCTTGCAGATTCAACATGTTCCTTGGTTCGCAGACATGGCAAACTATAAGGCAGGAAGGATTATACCACAAGAATACACAAAATAACAAGTCAAGAAGTTGTTACATGAGGCTAAGTTCTTCTTCTGGGATGAGCCATTTCTATTCAAAAGGTGCCCAGATGGAATGATAAGAAGGTGTGTACCGGAGGTTGAGATGAAGGACATACTATGGCATTGTCACAACTCAAGCTATGGTGGCCATTTTGGAGCTGAGAGAACTGCTGCAAAGGTACTTCAAAGTGGTTTCTACTGGCCTTCCATCTTCAAGGATGCTAGAGACTTTGTGAGCCATTGCAATGAGTGTCAAAGAACAGGAATTTTGACAAGGAGAAACGAGATGCCTCAGAAGTTCATTTTGGAAGTGGAACTCTTTGATTTATGGGGAATAGACTTCATGGGACCCTTTTCTCCATCCTACACATTCAAATACATTTTGGTGGCAGTGGAGTATGTTTCAAAATGGGTAGAAGCAATAGCCACCACTACATGTGATACCAATGTAGTGTTGCAATTCTTAAAGAGAAACATCTTCACAAGATTTGGAGTGCCCAAGGGACTTATAAGTGATGGAGGAAGCCACTTCTATAACAAGCAATTAAATTCTCTACTTCACAAATATGGAGTTACTCACAAAGTGGCCACACCTTATCACCCACAGATAAATGGGCAAGCTGAACTTGATAACAGAGAGCTAAAGAAGATCCTGGAGAAAACTGTGGGAGCAACAAGAAAGGATTGGGTTCGGAAGCTGGATGATGCACTTTGGGCATACAGAACAACATTCAAAATGCCCATAGGAAAATCTCCATTTCAGCTGGTGTATGGGAAGGCATGCCATCTCCCTGTGGAGCTTGAACACAAGGCCTTTTGGGCCACCAAACTTTTGAATTTAGATGCTCAAGCAGCAGGAGAAAAGAGGTTACTACAACTCAATAAATTAGAGGAATTCAGATTGGAGGCATATGAAAATACCAGAATATACAAAGAAAGAGCAAAAAGGTGGCATGACAAGAGGATCTCCCAAAGAACATTCGAATTAGGCCAAAAAGTGTTGCTATTCAACTTAAGACTGAAGATTTTCCCTGGAAAGCTCAGATCTAGATGGACTGGTCCATATACCATCACCAAAGTATCCCCTCATGGCTATGTGGAATTACTTTATGAAGCTTCAAAACAGACCTTCACAGCCAATGGACATAGGGTGAAACTTTATCTTGGTGGCTCTTGGAGCAAGGAAGAAAATGTGCACTTACTAACATGAGCAAAAGAGCTGCAATGTCAAGCTAAGGACGATAAACAAGCGCTTCATGGGAGGCAACCCATGCACAGGAGTCTTTTATTTTCATGCTTTAAGTGATAATAAAGAGTGAACTAGCATATAGTGTATGCAAAGAACTAAGTTTGGTGTGACCAATCTCAAAATAATTGCAAAAGTTTTCTTTACAACACTTAGTCACAAACTAAGTTTGGTGTCTATACATACACGAAAATACTAGACCATAGAGCAACAGTGTAGTTATTTCTTTTAGTAATATAGAAGCAATCACAAAAAAAAAAGGAAGAGAGAGTGTAAATTTTTTAAGATAATATCATCATAATTTGTTGGCATGTGTTAAGACACTTCAAGAATCTCAATGTTTTGGAATTTTGTTGCAGGGAAGTGAAAGAAAGAAGTGATGGGGAATCCTTGAAGAGAAGTCACGGACACACAAGGAAAAGAAAATCACATGAGTCTTGAATTATGTGCATTGAGGAAAACACCTTAGCATGCATTAGGCAAAGAAGTTTCATTTTCCCCATGCCTTGACCGAACATTCAAAACCATTCCCCCATCATAAATATCACTTTAACTACTCTAACCATATTCATCAAACCTCACTTTATCCTCACTCATATATACCCTTCTCCATCACCCCATTTCATCAATTCACCTCAGCCGAATTCACATTCAACTTTTAAATCATCCTTGCTTTGCAGATTTTTAGCTTTGAACCTATGTTTTGCTCAACAAAACTTAGAGTGCACTAACTCCCCCTAGCCTACCCGAACCACCCACTTCCCTCTCACAATCACTTTCTAGCTTGTATAATTTACCTTGTCACCATATCTATCTACCCCCCCTTCATAAACATTTTCTTTATGCTTGAGGACAAGCATTCATCTAAGTTTGGTGTTGGAAGATTTAACCCTTGCAATTGAATTTCAATGGCCTCATCATCAAGAGCTAGGAGGGACAAGCAAACCATCACAGATGAAGAACAAAGCCACTTTGATCGAAAGAGATTCAAATCCAAACACAATGAGCGTATCTTTAGTTGGATGTCAAGCAAAGATGTTGTCCCGGAGTTACCTTTCAAGCTAAAAAAGGAGGAATATTCTGAGATACAAAAAATAATTAGGAAGAGGGGATAGGAGCTTCTCTGTAACCAACCTCAAGAAGTGAGCATGCTTCTCATCCATGAGTTCTACACTAATGTGATAAGAGAATTTGATGATGAAGAGCCATACTTGGGCTAGTAAATCCGAGGGGTGCTTCATCACCCGGTAACTTGAGTTAACTAATTCGGGATTATCAATTGAAAACCCACATTCAAGAGTATCTCTATAACAGAACATTTAGCAACCCAAAGAGGTGTTGGACACCACTATCCAGATAAAGTTTCAATGTTATATGCCTGTGATTGAATGTGTTAAGGAGAGAGGCTTGAGTTAGTAAATCTTTAAGAGTGCTTCAACACTTAACAACTTAAACCAACTGGTTTGGGATTGTTGATTGAAAGCTTATGCTAAAGAGCCGCCTTAAGACAAGATTTTTAGCTCAAATTGAAACAAAAGAAAAAAAAAGGGAGAAAAGAAAAGTAGAGAAAAGAATAACTTAAGGACTATATGCTAAGGTAAAGAAAAAGAGTCTAGTGAAATTAACCAACCTAGTACTGGAGCAAGCATTTCAACTAAGAATTTAGATTAGCCTTGATCAGTTCCACTAAACAGGTGACTACACAATTGAGGATGACATTTTTCATGGAAGAATTCTTCTCTGTTAAGACATTCAATTCTTGCATCTTAAACTCTTTTGTCAAATTATTCTATCTCTTGCTTGAGGACAAGCAATATTTTAAGTTTGGTGTTGTGATGCATTTGCATAATTGCTAGATTAGCTAGTCAGTTTAGTTAGTTTTAGCTTAGTTTCACTCATTTTCTTTGAATTAAACAAGTATTTCTATGAGTTTTGTTTTCATGCATAAGAATACCAAGGACCATGTTAATTGTGGCTAATTTCATGCAAATGAGTCAAGGAATGCATAAATAAATAAATCTCATGAAGTTGATTACATTGATTGCATGCATTGGTGAGACTTTGAAGCAAGTTTCCTTGTTTATGATAGGTGATGCAACAAGAAGGCATTGAAGCAAGAATGAAACAAGCAAGTGGCTAACAATTAATTCAAGAAGGGAAACATGCATGTTGCTAACTTGGAATTACATTGAAGTGCTTGGCAACAACGCCAAGAAGTAAACTGGGCAAGAAGAAGAGGAGTTGGGCATTGCCAATGCCAGGAACAAGGGCGTGCTCCAAGGCAACGCCAGGCAGCCCTGGGGAATGAATATAGAGAAGTTGCACGTTGCTAACTTGCACTTCAACTAAAGTGTCCATCAACAACGCCCAACAATGCAAGGCAGCCCTGGAGAACACTTTTGAGCGTTGCCAACTTGGAGAAAGGGTGAGTGTTTGATGGTAACGCAGGCAAGCAAGGAATTGGGCCAGGGAGGAGCTCGAGGGCGTTGCCAACGTGGGAATATATAGGCGTTCTTCAAGGCAATGCTGAGCTAGAAGATTTGGTCCAGCCAAGGAAGCTCGAGCACGTTGCCAACGCCAGCTTCCAAAGGCGTGTTTAGGGACAACGTAGCAAGCACAAAGCTCAAGCTCGTTGCCAACTCCATGATGCATGGACGTGTTTGATGGAAACGCCAGTAGCATAGGCAATTGAAGGCAACCCAGGGAAGAAGCTCGAGCACGTTGCCAACGTGCTACTTCACTAGAGTGTTTAGAGGCAACGCCAGGGGGGAAAGCTTGGAAGGAGGCAATCCTGGAGAGCACGTTACTAACGTGCTGCTTCACTAGTGTGTTTGAAGACAACGTCAAGACTTGGCCCAGGAAGGGGAGAAGCTGGCGTTGCCAACGCCAGGAATAAGAAACGTGTTCCAAGGCAACGCAGCAAGCCTTGGATCTCCACCCATCGAGCACGTTGCCAACGCCAGCCTTCATTGGCCTGTTTGGCAACAACTCAAGGCAGCTTGGATGATACCTTTCCAACTCAAGCACGTTGCCAACGCCAGGAAACATAGGCGTGTTCAATGACAACGCCAAGCAGCAAGCATGGAGCCTTAAGGAAGGCTCGAGCACGTTGCCAACTCCAGGAAGTGTTGGAGTGTTTTATGACAACGCCAAGCAAGGAGGCTGTCCAGGAAAGGAAGCCAACGTTGCCAACGCTGAAGTGCATAGGCGTTATCCAAAGCAACGCAGCAAACAAGTTTGGAGAGCAATCCTCCCTCACTCAAGCACGTTGCTAATGCCAAGCTCTATAGGTGTGTTCCAAGGCAACGTGACAAGCAAAGTTGAAGGCTAGAAAGCAGCCCTGGAGGGAAGCAACGAGCACGTTGCCAACGTGCCAACAAGGGGGCGTGTTTGAGGACAACGCCAGCCCCATGATTCAGCCTTGGAAGGCTTGGCACGTTGCCAACTTGGGAAGAGAGGGGCGTGTTCAGCAACAACTTCAATAAACTTGGCAGCCTGACCTTACCTTCTTTGAGGAAGCATAACTTGAGCTACAAAGCTCCAATTGAGGTGATTCCAAGTGCATTAGAAAGAAGACATTCTGAGCTTTTCAATGATGTATGATAGTCTAAATTAAAGCAGAGGATTGACACTCAAATTCTGGGCAACATTAAGCATGAAAGTAGAGTCAAGAAGAAAAAAAGCAAGTTGTTAGCAACAACTTGGGCTAACAACGCTCAAGTATCAAAGCCCACTCCTAGAAAATACCATGCACGTTGCCAACGTGCATTAAGGCTAGCGTTATTGGCAAAAATGCCAAGCCATTGGGCCAGAAGCATTATGAATGAACTCCTCCTTCCAAGTTTAGCAACACTTCTTCCATTGAGCCAGGAATTCAACAAAGAGAAAGCCCACATTGGTAGCCCAAATTAAAGATCTCTGAAGGAGTTTTAGGAGTAGTATAAATAGAGAAGAGTTTGGTACTTTGAAGGGACTTTTACTTTTGACTTTTATTTTTAGCAATTTTTACTCTTAGACACTTTTACTTCTACACATAGAGTTTTTTTTTGGGTTTTCACTGCTTCTCAACCATATTTTATTTTGTTTTCTTCTGGCAACTTTGAATTGGAGTTTCAAGAACTTCTTCTTCTTCTTCATTCTTCTCAATACTTAGTTTGATTTTCATCTATTGCAATTGTTATTGAAATTGGAGCTATGATTCACTAAACCCCACTTTCATTAGGGGGAAGAGCTCTACTTGTTTGAATGAATTGATATCTCTTCTCCTCCTTCTTAATTCAAGTGGTTAATCCAAGAGGAAACTCTTTTTCTTCAAAGATTCAATCACCATCAAGAGAGGGATTAATCTATATGAATTATGTGGTGAATTTGAGAAAGGAGTCACATAATTCAGTTTAGAGTTCATCCTTTCATGATTTCCTTGATCAATACACTTTGGTTGGTATGTGAGATGTAAGCTACCTTAGTTGAGATTCTGGAAGTTGTGTGGCTTGGATTAGAAATTGAACTTCATCTCTTCTCATGAACAATTAGATCACGAGAGTGGCAATTAGTTGTGTTGAGAGAAATTGAGTTACCAAGAGATTGGGACTCAATTACCCACAATTTGCCATGGATCTATACCTATGATTGAGAAGGAATTGATCAACATCAATTCATGAGAATTTGCATCTCCGATCCCTAATGATCCTCTCCATCATCAATTCTCATTTCTTTTGCTCTTTAGTTGTTTGAATACCCATTACCCAATTCCCTTCTACATTCTTGCAATTCATTATTCTTGTCATTTACATTCTGTTTCTATATTTCTTGCTATTTACTCTTATGCTCTTTAAAATTCTGCAATCTTTACTTTCTTGCAATTTATCTTTAATGTCATTTAAGTTTCTTGCATTTTAAGTTTCAGTTATTTACTTTCATCTTCTTTCTCTCTTCTAGTTCTTTAAATTCCTTGCCATTTAAATTTTTGCAATTATGTTCAAAAATCACAAATCTCATGAAATCAAAACCATGTTTGCTTGATTAAATCTACCATTTAACTAAAGTTGCTTAATCTACCAATCTCCGTGGGATCGACCTCACTCTTAGTGAGTTTTATTACTTGATACGACCCGGTATATTTGCCGGTAATTACGTGAAATTAATTTTTTACGTATCAACGCGCGTATTGTGCAATTAGCTTCAAGGACGCGTACTCGCCAGGTGCATGCACGCGCGGGTGGTTTGTGCTTTAGGCAAGGTGCTGGTGCAGTGTCGGCGCAACTCTCGGGTCAATGTATGGAGGGGTGAGATTTTTCAATCCACGCGTTCGCGCACATAGCCTGCCCGCGTGGATGGTCAAAAATGCTTGAGGCGCGCGTACGCGCCAGGTGCGTGCACGCGCGGGTTGGTGCTCTGTTTTTCTAAATTTTTCCAAGTTCTTGCACCAAACCAAGCATTCCAAACCTAAAAACAGCTACCCAAACACCATAAAACTTTATTCAACATATTAAACTACCAATTAAACTCAACAAACTACTCTAAATATGAATTTAAACTAATTCTACCAATATTTACAAAAGAGAAAATGAAAAGATATTACCATGGTGGGGTGTCTCCCACCTGGTACTTTTGTTTATTGTCCTTAAGTTGGACTTATGGGGAGCTCCTCTTAAGGTGGCTTGTGCTTGAAGCTATCCTTGAACATCTACCAATGCTTGAATCTCCAATAAGCTTTAGTCTTCAAAGATGATAACTCCAAGCCTTGATGGAGTTCCACACAAGCCATGGGCTCCCAAATTTAATTCTCCTCGTGCGATCTGGGATCCTACACTTTGTTTTGACACCCATCTTCAAATTGATCATCATTATTCCACTTGGGTGGTTTAGCCTTGGAATTCTCAAAGAAGCCTCCAAACAAATTCCTAGACCCATACAATTTGGTTCTACACCAAACCTTGCAATCAAACTTTGAGCATGCAACCATTATGAACTTAGAGTGATGATTCCAACCATTACACAACTCTCTCTTACTCTTAACTCCACAAAGAGCTCTAAGTTGACCATTATTTTCAATCAAACCATATTCAAGTGAGAAATCAAAGCTTAGGGATAAGAATTTTACCCACTTGAATGTTGTGTTGGGTGATGGTGACTTAGGAAGGGGTGGCCCCAATGATCTTGCAAGCTCCACTCCCTTGTGCTCTTCCTTGACTATCTCCACCTCTTTACAACTTTCCTCAACTTCAATATCTTCCTCTTGATGGCTCACTTCCAATTCAATTTCTTCTTCATTGCTCACCAAGGGCAAGAGAGGTTGTACATCTTCTTCCTTGATCTCCATGTCAAGCCCAATGGGAGAAGATTCAATTGTACATAAAAATTCATCAATGTTGAATCCATCTCTTGATCAACCTCTTCAAAGTTTTCCACCTTGATATGCCTTGGAAGTTGTACACCCTCCTCAACATCAATATCAAGCTTCTTGAAAGAGGGCTCCATAATTCTACATTCCCATGGACTTCCAACATCTCCTATGTTTTCAACCACTCCTTCCGGCTCAATTGTCTTGACTTCCTCCCCCTGTGGCAATTCGTTCTTCAACTCCTCTTTTTCACCTTGAAGCTCTAAATTCACTCTCTCACTATGCTCCTTAATTGCTTCTCCACATTCGTCAATGGGAGTGCCTTGGTTGCTTAGGCTTAGTTGGGAGGAGACCATATTGCGAACAGCTTCTGCTATGGTAGCTATCTTGGCTTTTAACTCCTTAAACTCCTTTTGGTTCTCTTCTTGCCTTCGAATGTAAGAACTAAAGCATTCTTGGAAAGAATCATCCATTGGAGGTGGTGTGGAAAAAGAAGGATCATTGTTTGGGAAGGAAGTTTCATAATTAGAAGTTAGTTCATCTTGGTAAGGGTATGGAGATGGTGTATATTGAGATGGTTCTTGAATGTAATTATGTTGGAATGGTGGGGGTTACATGTGTGGTTCATATGGTTCATAAGGTGGTTGGTATGGTGGATAAGAATTAGGGTCATAATGTGGTGTTTGGTTGTAGGGGGCTTGTGAGTAAGGTAGTTCAAAGTCATGTTGAGGGGGTGGTTCATAGGCATGTGGTGGTGGTTGTTGACAATCACAATAAGGGTCACCACATCCATTAGATTGATATGCATTAGGATTAGAATTATACCCATAAGAAACCGGAGGTTGTGGTTGCCAAGAAGGTTGATCAATCCCTTGAGGCTCCTCCCATCTTTGATTGTTCCATCTTTGATGCACATCTTCATTGTAGCTTGATAGACGAAGGAATTATCGTGTCGGTATAGAATTTCACAATTGAAATCTCGTTGCAAGTATAGTTCTACACCAACAAACAATCCTCCCAATCAAAAATTTAGGTTGTCACAATTAACAATCCCCAATAAGAATTAACCGAAGTATTAAGACTCCGGGTCGTCTCCCTAGGAACCAATGGAGTGCATGTGTATTGACTATAGAGGGGAAGAAAAAGGGGTTTTGTTTATGAGATGGCAAGAAAATAAGTAAATTGAGCGAGTAAGCAAAGAAAGCAATTTAAAGAACTCTTGGCTAAGAAATGGGTACTTAAGATCACAATCCTAGTTAATACCAATTATTGACAATTATGAGAGGCCAACCCATTAAGTCTACTTCTCGAAGCCTTAAGTACGTCACATTTACTCCTAGACTGGAAGTATGTCAAATAGGCCTAATCACATCCACCCATAAGTCCTAACCTCCCCATCAATTGGTTTAGTAGTGGATAGCGTCAATGGGCTTCAAATTGATCACACAGGGTTCTCAAATTACCAATTCCATGATATCCAAAACTAAAGATCACTTAAGTCCCTTGGCCTAGACCAAGAGTTGACAAAACTACTCAAGAACTGAAGAAAACATTTCATCAAACACCTAGAGTGCAATAAAAATTGACATCATAACTTGCAAGGATACTAAAATCTACCACTATTAATTGCAAGAAAAGTAAATTCACAACTCAAATCAACATCAATTAAAGGGACATCAACATTAAAATTGCATTAAATGTAACCTAATCCAACATAAGTGCATGAATGTAAAAGAGAGCATGAAAGTAAAATTAACACTACAAATCATGAGGATCAAGGAGTAGAAGTAAGAGATCATAAAAGAAATGAGATGAGAACATGTAATTAACCTAAATCTAGAAGAGATTAACCTAACCTAATTCTAGAGAGAAGAGGGAGCTTCTCTCTCTAGAAACTAACCTACATAATGCTATACCTACAACTAATTGCTCCCCCTTTGCTTGGACTTCAATTCTGCATGAAATACACTCAGAAACAAGTTGGATTTGGGCTTGGGCAGCTCAGAAATCGCCCCCAGCATTTTGCCATTAAGTGGGCCAAGTACGAGTGTTGGCGCGTGCGCGCCATGTGCGCGTGCGCGTTGATTGGCAAATCCCCATCCGTGCGGAAGCGGCATGTTTGCGTGCGCATCCTTGTGAGAGACCACGTTTGCGCGTGCGCGCCTTGTACGCGTGCGCGTCGATTGGTTCCTTCCAAATCTTTGTTTCTTCATGCATTCTTCTCTTTGCATGCTTTTCTCCTCATTTCTTCCATCCGATAATTGTCTAATGAACCTGAAATTACTTAACAAACACATCAAGGCATCGAATGGAATTAAGGTGGGTTAAAATCACCAATTTAAGGCCTAAAAAGCATGTTTTTACAATTAAGCATAATTTAAGGGAGAATTACAAAACCATGCTATTTCATTGAATAAATGTGGGAAAAAGTGGATAAATCCCCCAAAATAAGCACAAAATAAACCACGAAATCGGGGTTTATCAAATCTCCCCACACTTAAACTAAGCATGTCCTCATGCTAAAATCAAGAAAGAAGCAAAGGGTATCACATTTATTCAATGCAAGCTACCAACTAAATGCAATCTATTTATATGCAAGTTATCTACATGAATGCAATGGCTCAGTCAAAACAAGTCAATTTCCAAGAGTACACATGTAAGCACAAGGGCTAAGGTATTTGCAATCAAGCAAACCACAATTGGATTGAATCATCGAAAAAGTTCACAAACTTGCAAGAGGAGATTATTAAGGGTGGAAACATGTAATTGAGCGATCGAACCCTCACCGGATATGTATCCGCTCTAAGCACTCAAGTGTATGGGGTTGATTCACTCAATTCTCCTCTAATCATGCTTTCCAAGATTTGTTTTTCATCTAACAATCAACAATTAATTCATGCATGTATACAAATATCATGAGGGCTTTCCTATGGGTTGTAATGGGGCTAGGGTCAAGGTAGGATGCATATAGTCAAGTGAGTTAGAGATTTGAATCTTTGATTAACTTAAACTTCCCACCTAACCTATGACAACCTATACAATTCTAAATAAACCTAACTACCCATTCT
The DNA here is from genome assembly GCF_059453495.1 of Arachis ipaensis. Classification (NCBI taxonomy): domain Eukaryota; kingdom Viridiplantae; phylum Streptophyta; class Magnoliopsida; order Fabales; family Fabaceae; genus Arachis; species Arachis ipaensis. Next base: position 78,190,938 of record NC_142441.1, on the reverse strand, counting down.
TCACTTTTTCGCATACTCATGCATTCTATTTTAAACACCACACATATGCATTGATTATTATTGAACCTTGAACCTTGGGGCATTTTGTGCCCTTTTTATTGCAATTCTTTTTCTTTCTTATATATATATATATATATATATATTATTTTTATTTTTATTTTTATTTTTATTTTTTTGTAAAGTATATATACAAGTATTAATGCATATGGTTTTACATTTGATTAATACATGAGTATATACCCAATTCCCAAAATTTTTCAATAAAAATATAAACACACTTTTATCTCTACCCAATGTTCCCAACTCTCCCAAAATCAAACAATGAACAATCTCACTAGCCTAAGCTAATCAAAGATCCAAACAAGGGACATTTATTGTTTTTCACTTAGGCTTGTAGTGTGCTATAATTAAGAATAAGTGGGTTAAGCATAGGCTCAACATTTGGCTAACAATGGAAGATAAAAGTGTAGGCTATTTGGGTAAGTGAGCTATTTGAACAATGGCCTCAATCATATAAATGCATGTATACGCAAATAATGGACATAAAGAATCAAACAAATCAAAGATTACAATCATAGAGAGAAAATAACTCACACAAGAATGAAAATAAGTGGTTATATATGATGTAACCACACGATTAGGCCCAAATCTCACATGCTTGTGTTCTTAGCTCAAAACATGATCCACAAAGTATATACTTCAAGCAAGTTCTAAAAAAAATTCTCAACCAATTGGGGTGGTGCCCTAAAAATAAGTTTCTTGGAAATTTCATCATATTGATTGAGCTTATTCTACTGCAAAATTGTGATTTAGAAATTTTTTTTTTTAAATTCTCCTAGTTTACCCCTTTTTCAATCAAAACACATTTCTTATATAAAAAGGGTCAACTAGACTTTCAGTAATCTATTAATTTTCTAATCACAATCAACAACTGAGATGCAATATATATATATATATATATATATATATATATATATATATATATATACTAAAAGTGTGCAACAACCAAAATAAGAGTATCTACAAAAGCATAAATATGTACAGCAACCAAACTAGCATTTTTCTGTTAGTTTTAGTTGTTTTATGCATTTTCTTGAGCTTAAAGTAACCAAGAATGGTTAAATGAATAACAAAGCAATGAACCATCCAAACAGTATGATTTTGATGCAAATTCCATGAGTTTTTAGTTATATTACTTGAATGCTATGAATGGAAGATTTCTCATGAAATTTTGCAAGACTTTGATGCAATTGTTTGGATGATTTCAGGGAAGAAGAGGCTAGGCAAGGAAGCAACAAAATCAATAAAGGAAGCTTGAATATCACATGTGGAGTTTAAGTTCCAGTTTAAGCTTAAACTGGAACTTAAACTACCAAGCCATATAATGCTGGAAATGGCGTTTAAGTTCCAGTTTAAGCCTAAACTGGAGCTTAAACGCCAGAATCATGAAGGCTAGGAAATGCTGGAACTGGCGTTTAACCTCCAGTTTAACCTTAAACTGGAAGTTAAACGCCAGAATGAGAATTTCACCAAGGGAGCATTTCCACGTTTAAGCTCCAGTTTAACCTTAAACTGGAGCTTAAACGTGTTCGACACAAATTCTCACCAAAGAAGCATTTCCACGTTTAACCTCCAGTTTAACCTTAAACTGGAGGTTAAACGCCAGAAGTAAGAAAGGCACCAGGAGCATTTCCACGTTTAAGCTCCAGTTTAACCTTAAACTGGAGCTTAAACGTTTTCGACTATTTCTCTCCTCCAGGGTTGCTTTCTCATTTCCACGTTTAAGCTTCAGTTTAACCTTAAACTGAAGCTTATACGTGTTCGACCCAATTGCTCCTCCAGGGTTGCTTTCTTCATTTCCACGTTTAAGCTTCAGTTTAACCTTAAACTGAAGCTTAAACGTGTTCGACATTTCACACTCCTGGGTTGCTTTCTTCCATTTCCACGTTTAAGTTTCAGTTTAACCTTAAACTGAAACTTAAACTTCAACTTAAACGCCACTTTTTGAAAGGGTTTCTGGGCCAAATATATTGAAGTTTAAGTTAGCATTTGAGCACAAACATTAACTTAAACGTATTATGGTATGAAACCCAATTGAATATCATGGTTTATGGGATTGGGCCTGAAGAATTGATGAGTCTGGAGCTTCAATTTGTTGAGTCTTGTGTCATTACTTGTTTATCACTAAGTTTGCTCAATGAATGTTACAGAATTGGATCACAGCCTCATCAGGATTATGGATCATAAACCCAAAGCAAAAGGAAATCAGGGAAAGGCCTCAAAGCCCAAGAAACACAACAGAAGCTCAATTTAGAAAGTGTATAAATAGGATAGAATTTAAGTTGGTTGACACACACTCGAGGAGATTTTTACACGGAGAACTTTGGATCATTTTCTTTTAGTTTTGTAATTGAATTCAGAGCTATGACTCACTAAACCCCTTTCATTGGGTTAGGGAGCTCTATTGTAATTCAATGAATCAATAATAGTTTTATCTTCTTCTTCAATCTTTTCTCTTGAATTTTGTTAGAAAGTTTCTCGATCTAATTCCATTGGGTAGTTGTCTTGGGAAAGAAACTACCCATAATTGGAATCCTTCGGAACCTTGGGAAAGGAATGGAGGATTCATGCTAGAGAAGCTTTCTCACAGTGAATTGGATTGGGGTTTGGATGGATATTGTGACATGTAATCCTACCAAATTGTGGTTCATGAAACTGTGTGGTATAATCAGTGATCGAGCATCATCTCTTCTTATGAACATTTAAACCAAGGGATTGGGAATTTGTTTGTTTTTAGAGAGAATTGGTGAGCCAAGGGATTGGGATCCAATCATATAAGATTGCCAAGCAAAATTTAATGAATGCATTGGTTGAGGAAGGGATAAAAGTTGTTTTGATTCGAAGATCTCAATATCTCCTAACACCCAATGAATTCCCATTTCTGATTTACCACTTTCTCTTTACATTCTGCAATTAAATTCATGCAATCACCCCCATCCCTTTTAATTTCAGCAATTTAACTTCTCGCTCTTTAATTCATGCAATTTTACATTCCGCAATTCTCATCTAAATCTTGATTCCGCTCAACTAGAACATACTTCTAATCTGAATTGCTCACTCAACCAATCCTTGTGGGATTCGACCTCACTCTATTGTGAGTTTTTACTTGACGATAACCGGTGCACTTGCCGGAAGGAATTTTGCCGATCGTGCAATTTCCTAAATCGTAGCATAACAAGTTTATGCACATCAAGTTTATGGCGCCGTTGCCGGGGATTGGTTTTCGATTGACAATTCTCAAATTGGAAGTTAACTAGATTGAGCATTTTTTTTTCTTGCTTTGTTAATTCAGTTCAAGTTACTTGTTGAATTTTAATTTCTGCACTCTGTTACATGCTTTCTTTCTTTATGCCTTTAAATTTAAGCAACTAACTCACTGACTCACTAACTATTTGAATTAATTCCTCAACTGCTCTAACCATACTCTTCCATTAACCAAGAGTATTTCACTTGTTTGGTGCCTGTGCTGTGTTCTTGTATGACAGGTAGGAGAGGAGAGACATCAACTCCTCCATATACTGAACCAGAGAGGACCCTTCATAGACTTAGAAGGGAAGCAAGAGGGAAGAGAGTACTGAGAGAAGAGGAATCTGAAGGAGAATCTGAGGACAATTTTGAGGAAGCTCTAGATCTCAACATGGATAGAGAAGTTCACAACCATGAGAGAGCGGATGGAAACAATGCCATTCCCGAGAGGAGGGTTCCTGGTTCATACATAAACCCAACCTCTGGGAATTGTGGTAGCAGCATTCAGAAACCACCCATTCAGGCCAACAATTTTGAACTCAAACCACAGCTAATATCACTTGTGGAGGATCATTGTTCATTTGGTGGGAGTGCTAATGAAGATCCAAGGGGGAGCCTAACAACCTGGGATGAGGTGGAAAGCAAGTTTCTGGCACGTTTCTACCCCCCACAAAAGGTCAATAGGCTTCGATCTGAGGTTCAGACTTTTAGACAACAAGATGGTGAAACTCTCTATGAGGCATGGGAGAGGTTCAAGGATTTGACAAGGAAAAGCCCACCAGACATGTTCCATGACTGGGTGCAATTGCATATTTTCTATGATGGACTTTCTTATGAATCAAGGAAGGCTGTAGACCATTCATCGGGAGGTTCATTGAACAGGAAAAAGACTGTGGAAGAAGCCATTGAAGTGATTGAGACAGTGGCTGAGAATGAGTACTACTATGCTTCAGAGAGACACAACACTAAGGGAGTCATGGAGCTGAACAATGTTGATACAATTTTAGCCCAAAACAAAGTGTTTGCCAAGCAACTAGCAGAGCTCACCAGGAAATTAGAAACAAAGCAAGTGGCTGCAATACACACACAAGATCAAGAGGAAGTAAGCACTGAAGGAGGTGATTGGGAAGAGGCCAACTATGTGGGAAACCAACAAAGGCAATCATATGATCCACATTCCAACACTTACAACCCAGGATGGAAAAACCACCCAAACTTTGGGTGGGGGAACCAACAAACCCAACCACAAAACCACAAACCTTACAACCAAAACCAACATAACAATTCCACATACCAAAACTCCAACCAAAGATCATACCAAGCCACACAAAACACTTACTCCCAACCATCATATCATGGCCAAAATAATCAACCTACCCAACCTAATCCGAACCAACAATTTCAAGATCAATTAAACAGGATAGAAGGAATGCTTGCAACCATGAGTCAAGACATAACCGAATTGAAAGCCTTTAAGGAAGAAGTAAATTCTAACCTGCAAAACCAAGGAGCTGCCATCCAGAAGCTAGAAAATCAAATTGTGTATTTGTCTAAGCAAACCCCTGGGCCAAGCGTTTCTCATGCTGCCAAGGCTATTGCAAGGGAAGAATGTAAGGCCATAACCCTCAGAAGTGGAAAGAATCTAAAGGAGATCTCAAAGGAAACCACAGAGGATGAAGCAAAGGAAAATGTGAGAGACAAGGAACAAGGACAATCTTTTACACCGTCTGCAACAAAAGAAAAAGAAAAAGAGGTCCTGAAGCCTTATACACCTAAAGCACCATATCCTCAACGTTTGATGAAAAGTGAAAAGGATGGCCAATTCTCCAGGTTCTTGGAGATTTTCAAGAAGCTTCAAATCAACATTCCGTTTGCTGAGGCAATAGAGCAAATGCCACTCTATGCAAAATTCTTAAAGGAATTAATGACCAAGAAGAGAAGCTGGAGAAATGAGGAAACTGTGTTGTTGACTGAAGAATGCAGTGCCATCATTCAACACAAATTGCCTCAGAAATTGAAGGATCCAGGCAGTTTCCAAATCCCCTGCATCATAGGAGAAGTCATGGTGGAGAAGGCCTTGTGTGACTTAGGGGCCAGTATCAATTTGATGTCTCTAACAATGATGAGAAGAATGAAGATTGAGGAAGCCAAACCAACAAGAATGGCCCTCCAATTGGCAGATCGAACTTTTAAATTCCCTCATGGGATAGTTGAGGATTTGTTGGTGAAAGTGGGAGATTTTATATTTCCTGCTGATTTTGTGGTGTTAGATATGGAGGAAGAAGCCAAAGCTTCAATAATTCTGGGAAGACCCTTCCTGGCTACTGCTGGAGCCATCATAGATGTACAAAAGGGTGAACTCACTCTTAGACTACATGACGAGAAATTGGTGTTTAACGTATTCAAGGCAATGAGCTATCCATCAGAATCACTAAAGGAATGCATGAGGGTGGATGTAGTGGACATTGCAATACAAGAAACCTTTGAGGAAACAACAAAGGTAGTGGCAGAGGAGGAGTTCACCAAGGATATTGAAGTTAGTGACATCAACGCTGCTGAAACAACCATGCCAAGCATGCCAGAGAGAGTGAAAGAAGAGAAGGAAGCACCAAAACCTGAGCTCAAAGCATTGCCCCCTAATCTCAAGTATGCATACTTAGGTAGTGATGAGAGCCATCCTGTTATCATTAGCTCTGCCCTGAGCCAAGAACAGGAAGAAGAATTGATCAAGGTGCTACAAACTCATCAAGATGCCATTGGATGGACCCTAGCTGATTTGAAGGGGATAAGTTCATCCATATGCATGCATAAAATCTTGTTAGAAGAGGATGCTAGACCCTCCATTCAAGCTCAGAGAAGATTGAATCCCGTCATGAAAGAAGTGGTACAAAAGGAGGTCATGAAGTTATGGCAGGCAGGGGTAATCTACCCCATTTCTGATAGCCCATGGGTTAGTCCCATCCATGTAGTTCCCAAGAAAGGTGGCATAACTGTGGTGCCAAATGAGAGGAACGAACTCATACCCACAAGAACTATCACTGGGTGGAGGATGTGCATAGACTACAGGAAGCTCAATGAAGCCACCAGAAAAGATCATTTCCCACTCCCATTCATGGATCAGATGCTTGAAAGGCTTGCAGGACATGCTTACTATTGCTTTCTGGATGGATACTCAGGCTATAATCAGATAGTAGTTGATCCTAGAGATCAAGAGAAAACATCATTTGTTTGTCCATATGGAGTTTTTGCTTATAGACGCATGCCCTTTGGATTGTGCAATGCACCTGCCACTTTCCAAAGATGCATGCTGTCCATCTTTTCGGACATGATTGAAAAATTTATTAAGGTTTTCATGGATGATTTTTCTGTGTTTGGAGATTCTTTTCCTAGCTGCCTACACCACCTTGCCTTGGTGCTTAAGAGATGCCAAGAAACCAACCTAGTATTAAACTGGGAAAAGTGTCATTTCATGGTCACAGAAGGAATAGTCCTTGGCCACAAAATCTCTAATAGAGGCATTGAGGTGGACAGAGCTAAGGTGGAACTCATTGAAAAACTACCTCCACCAAGTAATGTCAAGGCAGTTAGGAGTTTTTGGGACACGCTGGCTTTTACAGAAGGTTTATTAGAGACTTTTCTAAAATAGCCAAACCTTTGAGTAACTTGCTTGTCTCTGATACACCCTTTGTATTTGATAAAAATTGCATGCTAGCCTATGAACTTTTGAAGCAAAAACTTTCCTCTGCACCTATCATTGCCCCACCTGATTGGAACTTACCTTTTGAACTGATGTGTGATGCATCAGACCTTGCTATTGGGGCAGTGTTAGGACAAAGGAAAGACAATTTGGTACATGTGATTTATTATGCCAGTAAAGTCTTGAATGATAACCAAAGGAATTACACAACCACTGAAAAAGAACTCTTGGCAATAGTCTTTGCATTTGAAAAATTTAGATCCTATCTCATTGGATCTAAAGTCATTGTCTTCACTGATCATTCAGCTTTAAAATACTTACTTGCTAAACAAGAATCCAAACCAAGACTTATTAGATGGGTTCTTTTGTTGCAGGAATTTGACATTGAAATCAAAGACAAGAAGGGTGTAGAGAACAAGGTGGCAGACCATTTATCAAGGATACCATGTGAAGAAGGAAGCGCACAAAGCACACATATAAATGAGTGCTTTCCTGATGAACAACTCATGGTAATTCACAAAGCACCCTGGTTTGCAGACATAGCCAACTTCAAGGCCACTGGGAGTTTGCCGTTGGAATTTAACAGGCATCAAAGGAAGAAATTGGTAAATGATGCCAAATACTTCATCTGGGACGAACCATACTTGTTCAAAAAATGTTCGGATGGCATACTCAGAAGATGCATATCAGAGGAAGAAGGAAGGGAAGTCTTATGGGACTGCCATGGCTCCACTTATGGAGGACATTTTGCAGGAGAAAGAACAGCAGCTAAGGTGTTGCAGTGTGGTTTTTATTGGCCCACTATCTTCAAAGATGCAAAGGAACTAGTGAAGCACTGCCATGAATGCCAGAAAGCGGGGAACCTGCCAAGAAGAAATGAAATGCCACAACAATTCATTCTGGAACTTGAATTGTTTGATGTATGGGGGATAGACTTCATGGGACCCTTCCCCACCTCATACTCAAATAATTACATTCTTGTGGCAGTAGACTATGTCTCCAAATGGGTTGAAGCAATAGCAACTCCAACCAATGATAATAAGGTAGTCATGAACTTCCTCAGAAAACACATTTTTTGCCGTTTTGGGGTTCTAAGAGCAATCATCAGTGATGGAGGAAGCCACTTCTGCAACAAACCATTAGAGGCATTGCTTCTAAAATATGGAGTCAAACACAAGGTAGCCACACCATACCATCCACAGACAAGTGGGCAAGCCGAAATATCTAATAGAGAACTTAAAAGAATCCTGGAAAAGACTGTGGGAACTTCAAGGAAGGACTGGTCGATTAAGCTAGATGATGCTCTTTGGGCATATAGGACAGCTTTCAAAACACCAATTGGAATGTCTCCTTACCAACTAGTGTATGGAAAAGCTTGCCATTTGCCACTGGAGTTGGAGCACAAGGCATTCTGGGCCTTGAAAATCTTGAACTTGGACAGCAAAGCTGCTGGAGAAAGAAGGATGTTGCAAATTCAAGAGTTGGAAGAATTCAGAGCTGAAGCTTATGAGAATGCCAAAATTTACAAAGAAAGAGCAAAGAAGAAGCATGAAAGCAACATAGCCCCAAGGAAATTTGAAGAAGGACAAAAAGTATTGCTCTACAATTCTAGGCTGAAGCTATTTCCAGGGAAGCTAAAATCAAGGTAGTCTGGACCATTCCTTGTCACCAAGGTCTCCCAATATGGACAAGTAGAAATCATGGAAGAAAAGTCACAACGAACCTTCACTGTGAATGGTCAAAGACTCAAACATTACTTGGGAGATGTGGAGGAGAAAGACAAGGTTAAATATCACCTCAACTGAGGAAGACAACCGTCAAGCTAGTGACGTTAAAGAAGCGCTTGTTGGGAGGCAACCCAACCTGAGGTAATACCCCTTTGCTGTTTCTTTTATTTGTTTCAATAAAAAGGGTGAAGTAGTTTCTGTGCATTGCAAAGAATTAAGTTTGGTGTTTCACACCAAACAATGAATTCGTGGATCAATAATTCAAAGGGGAATGTGTGACTCTAAGTTTGGTGTTCCACCATAAAGATCAACTGAACACAACAACCTTTGAATTATATGAAAGGAACAACCATTCTAAGCAATCACAGAAATGCTTAAAATCCTTAGCAGCAACTTCATTCCAAGGAGAACTAAAGGAATCAAAGAACAGAGAAGTAAGTAGGAGACTAAGTTTGGTGTTCACACACTAACTTAAGACTCAGACACTTACCCATACATAGTTGAGCTAACCACTCAAGTGCTTGAGAAGCAAGCAACTTCATCACTCTTTGCAGGAAAGGAAACAAGGATCTTAAAGCATGAAGCAACAACTAGGAGAAGAAGGAGAAATCAAATTGTTTCCTGGCAACAAAGAGAAAACAAGGAATTTCACAAGGTGGTGTTGTTCCTTGACAATTCTTTAAAAAGGGCAAACAAAAGCATGCTTGTTCTGGTTTAAACTGTAATTGTTGAATCTTTCTGGAATGTGAAGTTTCTAGTATGTTTGTCTGTTTATTGCTTTGAATAAAGTGAATGCCTAGATGTTTGGATATAACTTCACCTTCTTAAACAAATGCTTGCCATGCTTGTTCTGTTTCCAAAAATAAAAGAAAAGTTTGAACAAAAGTAACTTGGCTCAATTAGTGACAAATCAAGTAGAATTAAGTGGTGGTATGCATGCTTGATTGTTTAGTCAGATCACTGGAAATAGAGTGTAGAATTATCATTTTTTGTGTAGAAATTGAAAACTGTCTATGGATCTTGATGAATAAATGTCTTTGGCCATGAAAAAGAAAGAAAAAGAAGAAGAAAAAGCCACTGAAAAAGGGCAACCAAAAAGCAAAAAAATTGAGAAAATAAGCTAGGCACCAATGGTTTGAACTTCTGAGACAAATGCCTGTGGTGTTTATGTATTAAGGATATGCTTGGATGAATAGGTTCTGAGGAGTGTTTCAACACTTGGTAACTTGGGTTAACTAACCCGGGATTATCAACCAAAAGTCCATTATCAAGAGCAACCTAAATACAAAACATTTAGTCACACAAAGAGGTGCTGGGCACCAATGTCTCAAGAAGAAATGTGAACTAAAATGCCTGTAGTGGATATGTGTAGTGCACTGATAAGAAAAAGAAAATGCCAAAGGCTTGTGCAACACATGACACTAAGCAAACAAGGAGCAAAGGAGCTCTAAGAAAAAGAAAAGAAAAACAAAGAAGAGAAAAGTGCCAAGGACATAAGAATAACAAGAGGCCATAGCAGTGTTTGATGGATGCAATGAAAAAGTGATAATCTTACCTGATAAGAATGAAAAAGTGATGCTGCAACTTTCTGCATAAAACCCTTTTGATGAACTTCAAATGCTTGCTAATATAGCCAATGTAATTGCTTTCTGTTTCATACTTTCTTCTCAAATAACTCAGGACTTGCTTAGGGACAAGCAAGTATTAAGTTTGGTGTTGTGATGCCAAGGCATCTTAGGCTAGTTTCACTAGCATTTTTCTGTTAGTTTTAGTTGTTTTATGCATTTTCTTGAGCTTAAAGTAACCAAGAATGGTTAAATGAATAACAAAGCAATGAACCATCCAAATAGTATGATTTTGATGCAAATTCCATGAGTTTTTAGTTATATTACTTGAATGCTATGAATGGAAGATTTCTCATGAAATTTTGCAAGACTTTGATGCAATTGTTTGGATGATTTCAGGGAAGAAGAGGCTAGGCAAGGAAGCAACAAAATCAATAAAGGAAGCTTGAATATCACATGTGGAGTTTAAGTTCCAGTTTAAGCTTAAACTGGAACTTAAACTACCAAGCCATATAATGCTGGAAATGGCGTTTAAGTTCCAGTTTAAGCCTAAACTGGAGCTTAAACGCCAGAATCATGAAGGCTAGGAAATGCTGGAACTGGCGTTTAACCTCCAGTTTAACCTTAAACTGGAAGTTAAACGCCAGAATGAGAATTTCACCAAGGGAGCATTTCCACGTTTAAGCTCCAGTTTAACCTTAAACTGGAGCTTAAACGTGTTCGACACAAATTCTCACCAAAGAAGCATTTCCACGTTTAACCTCCAGTTTAACCTTTAACTGGAGGTTAAACGCCAGAAGTAAGAAAGGCACCAGGAGCATTTCCACGTTTAAGCTCCAGTTTAACCTTAAACTGGAGCTTAAATGTGTTCGACTATTTCTCTCCTCCAGGGTTGCTTTCTCATTTCCACGTTTAAGCTTCAGTTTAACCTTAAACTGAAGCTTAAACGTGTTCGACCCAATTGCTCCTCCAGGGTTGCTTTCTTCATTTCCACGTTTAAGCTTCAGTTTAACCTTAAACTGAAGCTTAAACGTGTTCGACATTTCACACTCCTGGGTTGCTTTCTTCCATTTCCACGTTTAAGTTTCAGTTTAACCTTAAACTGAAACTTAAACTTCAACTTAAACGCCACTTTTTGAAAGGGTTTCTGGGCCAAATATATTGAAGTTTAAGTTAGCATTTGAGCACAAACATTAACTTAAACGTATTATGGTATGAAACCCAATTGAATATCATGGTTTATGGGATTGGGCCTGAAGAATTGATGAGTCTGGAGCTTCAATTTGTTGAGTCTTGTGTCATTACTTGTTTATCACTAAGTTTGCTCAATGAATGTTACAGAATAGGATCACAGCCTCATCAGGATTATGGATCATAAACCCAAAGCAAAAGGAAATCAGGGAAAGGCCTCAAAGCCCAAGAAACACAACAGAAGCTCAATTTAGAAAGTGTATAAATAGGATAGAATTTAAGTTGGTTGACACACACTCGAGGAGATTTTTACACGGAGAACTTTGGATCATTTTCTTTTAGTTTTGTAATTGAATTCAGAGCTATGACTCACTAAACCCCTTTCATTGGGTTAGGGAGCTCTATTGTAATTCAATGAATCAATAATAGTTTTATCTTCTTCTTCAATTTTTTCTCTTGAATTTTGTTAGAAAGTTTCTCGATCTAATTCCATTGGGTAGTTGTCTTGGGAAAGAAACTACCCATAATTGGAATCCTTCGGAACCTTGGGAAAGGAATGGAGGATTCATGCTAGAGAAGCTTTCTCACAGTGAATTGGATTGGGGTTTGGATGGATATTGTGACATGTAATCCTACCAAATTGTGGTTCATGAAACTGTGTGGTATAATCAGTGATCGAGCATCATCTCTTCTTATGAACATTTAAACCAAGGGATTGGGAATTTGTTTGTTTTTAGAGAGAATTGGTGAGCCAAGGGATTGGGATCCAATCATATAAGATTGCCAAGCAAAATTTAATGAATGCATTGGTTGAGGAAGGGATAAAAGTTGTTTTGATTCGAAGATCTCAATATCTCCTAACACCCAATGAATTCCCATTTCTGATTTACCACTTTCTCTTTACATTCTGCAATTAAATTCATGCAATCACCCCCATCCCTTTTAATTTCAGCAATTTAACTTCTCGCTCTTTAATTCATGCAATTTTGCATTCCACAATTCTCATCTAAATCTTGATTCCGCTCAACTAGAACATACTTCTAATCCGAATTGCTCACTCAACCAATCCTTGTGGGATTCGACCTCACTCTATTGTGAGTTTTTACTTGACGATAACCGGTGCACTTGCCGGAAGGAATTTTGCCGATCGTGCAATTTCCTAAATCGTAGCATAACAAGTTTATGCACATCACTCATGCTCAGGCTCGGGCTGTGGGACTGGAGGTGGCACTGGCTATGGCTCCGGAATGTCATGCTAGACCTCAATGGTGGTCTGCGTCACTGGTGGTGCCTCCTGCTGTGTCGGCTCCGCACCATGCTCCTCCTCCTGATCCTGCTCATCAGAGGCGGAAGACTCTGGAAGTGGAGGGAGCTCGATACCCTGTGATGCAGCCTCCTGGTCTAAGCAGTCGAGGCGTCGCATAACACGACGCTCGAAGCGCTCCATGAAGCGAAGAAGGTGCTGCACTAACAGATAGGTCGGCTCAGGTGCTGATGGTGGTGCAGGTGCTGCTGTGGAAGAAGAAGGTCCAGCTGCTGTGGAGGGTGAAGGTCTAGCTGTTGTGGAGGGTGAAGGTCTAGCTGCCTCGATTACCGCTCTAGCTCGAGAACGGCGGCTAGTCGGGGGCTTCTCGTGCACCCATATACCCCAGGGAATAGTAACTTCCTTGTCATCGTCATCTGGAGGTGGTGGTGTCACGTCATCGTCCTCCCACGGGACATCAGCTAGCTCAGCTAAGCTAGTAACCAGTGTCGGGAACAGTAGCAAGCCGCGAATATGAGCTCTCCACATGCTATGCCTAATCAACCGGGGAAAATACACCTCCTTCCCCTCCATGACACACCCAATCAAAACTAGCATATCCATCAGAATCTCTGAGAAGTGAGTGGTAGGGAAGACATAGTGGGCAAATATCTGCTGCCAGGTCCTAGCCTCCCTAGTCAGATATGCAAATAGCATTCCCTTGGGCTTTGTGTTGCTCGAATCCATCACCCAGGAAGCATCTGGTGTAGCAATCACGCGGCTAAGCGCCTCATAGTCAAAAGTCATGGAGAGGAGAGCTACCTCTGCCTGCTAGTAGGCACAAGTCTCAGGAGTACCAACTCTGCAGAGCAGCGCATCCTTTAAGGCATCCTCAGTGATCATAATTTCTCTACCCCTCAAGTGTACTAAATCCAAGCCTTGTCGGAAGAAGTTACAGTAAAATTCCTTGACCGACGAAATGTTAATCCGTCCGAAGTCCCTATCGATGAAATCCAATCCCAACTCAGAAATACGGGCGTTTATGGCACGCCTCACATCATTGGGAAGATTCAGCTTCTTCTCAATGTTCAGCTTTGTCTTTGCATAACGAGAAAGGCGTAGTTCGCAGTAGAGGTTTGGAAACTTGGTTGGATCAGTGGATGGAAGTAACTGATTTTCTTTTTCCTCATCATTTAGCGGATTCTTAGCATATTTAGCATATGGTGAGGGTGTAGAGGTCTTAGAGCGCTTCCTCTTTTTGGAAGTAGTGGCTATAGCCTTTCCTTTATCTGACATCCTGAAAACATAGATAATATAATATAAGCTTATAGCCAAGTAGATACAAAGCATTCAAAGCAAAGCATATTCATGAAGTGAATAAGGAAAGAGGATTTCTTGGAATGTAAGCAACAGAATATAAAATTCAAACCAGACTTCAAACCAAGAATTAAAACCATGTTTTGCACATCCTTCGTTAATTGAGTTCAGAAAGCACCATATCCAAAAGAATGACAAAAAGAGTTAGGTTGAAAACCAAAAGGAGTCAGTTGGTTAAATGAGTTAGAGTTAGAAATCAGTTTGAAAATCAGTGATATGGTAATAACCATCTCAATCTGAAAGGACTGCACAAACCAATGTTGTAAGCACATTCACAATCATGAGTTGCAACAAGTCATTGATGATGAAATATGATATAGCTAGAAAATAGCTAATATGAAACAAACCATCAATCAATGTAAGGATCACTAGTAATGTTGGTGAAATCAGAATCTTGAGAAACAAGTAAATCAAGCATATTTAACACCAACTTTAGCAATGCATACAAGTCACAAGTTCAAATGTGAATTGGAAACCTCATGGTCTATGTGACTTAATGAGATTATGTATGAACATAATGAACTATTTGGTCACATAGATGAGAACATTCAAACTTATGTGTCTATTGCAAAACAGGCACAAAATTTTAAGGAAATCACAAGTGATGGTCAATCGAAAAGCTTGCTCACTATGCAATGCAAAGAAGCAAATCAGCATGAATAACAAGCAAGAATATGAAAAGCATGACCAAAGGACTTGTTCTTGAGGAGTTTCATAAACCATTTAGGCAACAGCACTCTAATTGAGCAGAATTCATCAACCAGGGGCTATTTCAGTCATCAAACAAGATTAACACCAAAAACTGTGGTTAATGAAAATCCGGCAGCATTTCAGCAGCAAATTGACTAATTCCCAAATTTGAACATTTGCACCAAATTTCATATGAATTCATTAAGGAATTAGAAACACAGAAATCGGATCTGAATCCATATGGATGGGTGAACAAGCCAATAATGCAGCACAACAGCAGCAAGCAGAGCAACAGGAAATAGTTCAACTAAATCAGCCAAAAAGCAATCATGAACAAGTGAGCAGCCAATATCCATGAGTAAAGCAACATTTAATAACAGCAGCCAAGTAAAGTTAATGCTTGAATGGAGACAGCAATGAAACAGAGCAGTTCCTCACAGAAAAGGAAATTCAAACAATGCCTAAATCCACTACTCAGCCCAGATTCGCTAACTACCTAAATCAAACTAAACTAACTAACTACGCTAATTCAAACTACACTAACGTAATTAACAATAAGCAGTAAAATGAAGCAAAACAAGGGAGGTATGGAACCTGGTTGCAGAGACAGAGAAGAAGCAGAACGGGGAAGAAGAAGGTGAAGTGGAGTAGTGAGATGGAGAACCGGTCACAATGGCGGCCGCGGTGGCGCTGGTTGCGCAGAGGCAGTGAGAAGCAGAGAGCAGAGGGGCAGTGAAAGAGGGAGGAAAGAAAAGTGAGAGAAGAAGGAGAAGACGGCGTGGTGATGGTAGTCGACGGCGGCGACGGGATTAGAGTGCTCGCCGAAGGTGAGGTGGTTACTGGGAGAAGTTTGATGATGGAGGGGGGGTTGAATAGTGGGAGAAGGAAAATGGAACGTTGGGGATGGAAAGGGTGTAATGCGCGAATGCGCTAGGGCTTCGCGTCTCTGGGGTAAGCGAAAATTCGAATCCACGCGTGCGCGTAAGGTGCGCATTCGCGTGGGTAGGCGAAATGGAAGAACGGCGCGAAAGCGCAATGCGCGCTTGCGCGTAGATGAAGGAATCAGAATGGGCGCGGACGCAAAAGGTGCGCGTCGGCGCGGATGTGCTGGGCTGCAGGCACAAAAGGGGCCCAGAGTTGGCACAACTCCCGGGTCCTTTGGCCTGGATGATGCTAAGACACATCGACGCGCGCGCGCACTATGCGCATTCGCGTGGATGGCTGAGCTTATTGGAGGGGCGCGGAGGCGTGAAGTACGCCAACGCGTGAACAGCAAAACAGGGAGTGACGCGGACGCGTATAGCGTGCGTCTGCGTGGGTTGAGGCACAGAGTTGGCCCAAAAGTGGCACAACTCTCTGGTGTTTGGCCCAGGAAACTAAAATGCGCAGCCGACGTGCGCGCACTTTGCGCTTGCGCGTGGCTTGCTTTCTCTTTTTTTCTTTTCTTTTTTTTTTATTATGAGCATCAAAAGACCTCATAACTTTCCATCCTTTTCTAAAACTCTAGCTAAGGTGTAAGATTAAGCACATTTAGAGACATAGAGGCATTTTCAAACAACTTGAGAAAACTTGCAATTCAAGCAAAAACTCAATTCAAAAATAAATTCATCCCTTATTAAAGCATAGAATGCATAAACACCTTAGTAAACAAAGGAAAATATACCAAGAGATAAAGAAACTATATACAAGGGAACCCAATTCATTCATTCATTATATCTACAGGAGAATGGAAAGAGTTTACCATGGTGGGGTGTCTCCCACCAAGCACTTTTAGTTTAAGTCCTTAAGTTGGACATTGGGAGGCTCCTTGTCAAGGTGGCTTATGCTTGTACCCATCCTTGAACTTCCACAAGTGCTTGTCCTTCAATCGGTTGTCAGAAGTTCCAACCTTCTTCATTAAGCTTTGGTGAGGTTCTTTCCAAGACGTGAGCTCCCAAGAAAGATTATCATAGGATAATCCAGGATCCCATATCTTGTCCTCGCACCCATCTTCTAGTTGATTATCTTGACTTTGTCCGGGCGACGAGAAAATAGAATTCTCATGGAAGCACCACTCTACTCTCCTAGACCCATTTAGTTCAGCATTACACTAATCTATGCTCTCTAATTCCGAGCTTCCCACCATAATGAGCCTAGATTTAGAATGCCAACTACTAAACATCCTCCTTTTTCGCTTGATTCCACAAAGCGCCCTGAGTTGGCCATCCGTTTCAAGCAAACCATATTCAAGTGGGATAACACAGCTGTGAGTTAGAAGTTTTACCCACTCAAATGGAGGATCGGATGACGAACTAGGTAGAGGAATTCCCAAAGATCGTGATAAAGCATGCTCTACTCCCGTCCATCCCTTTCTAGAGGTTTCCACCACTTGGTGAGGTTCTTCAAGTTCCCCCTCATGCCAAGTCTCCTTAGGTTCACCTTCTTCTTCACCAATTTCTTCTATTTCTTCCCCATCGCTCTCATCGTAGATAGGAGGTCTAGTGAAGTCTACCTCATCATCAAGTCTAAGCAAATTAGGGAAGGATTCTTCAAACTCAAAAGGATCATATGTTGATTCGGAATCATCATAGGTAGGTTTGTTGCTTGGAGCACTTCTTCCAGTTCTTCACTTGAATTAGGCTTTGGAGGTTGCAAGCCCTCTTCAACCTTGCTTTCCAATGTACTGGGGGAGGGTTCAACAGGATCGTTAAGGGAGTTGATCGAAGTGGGCAAAAAATCATTAGAGATGGAATCCACTTCTTTATCAATTTCCTTTAACTCATTGTTTACTCCTGCGATATTGCTCTTTTCTTTGATATTCCCTCCACATTCCTTGGAGGAAGTTTCCTCAACTTGGGATTCCTTTATGTACTCAACATATCCTAAACATCCATCCACCACTTCCTTTTGTTCGCTAATCTCTATCTTCTCTTCTTGTTGTGGTTCTTGATTCAATTCTTCTTCCTCACCATGGAGTTCCATGTTCATATCCTTGCTAAGCTCTGGGGTTGCTTCTCCGCATCCAACAATGGAAGTACTTATGGCACATGAGCTTAGGTGAGATGTTAGGTGACCCACGGCTTCTATTATGCCGGCCACCCTTACTCTTAACTCCTTGAACTTGGTTTCATCTTCCTCTTATCGCCTTAAAATACGAGATTCAAGGTCTCTCAGTTCTAACATGAAGGCTTCGTCAGGAGATGGTGTTGGAAGATAAAATTCATTAGTTAGGGAAGAATTATTATAATCGGAAGGTGGTTCATGTTGGTGAAGATCTTGAGGTGGTGTATGTGGAATTTGTGGTTCTTGAGAGTATTGGTGTTGGGATGGGGGTTGTTCTACATGTAATTCTAATGGTGGTTGATATGGTGTGTATAAGTTATGGTCATATGGAGGAGAATGATGGTATGAGGCTTGTGAGTATGACGTGTGGCTATGTTGAGGATATGTCTCATAGGCATATGGTGGTAGTTCTTGGAAGTCACAAGGAAATTCACCATAGCTAGTGGATTGATATGCATCATAGAACGGCACTTCTTCATAGTGCATTGGTGGAGGTTGTTGCCATGGAGGTTGATCAAGTGTTTGAGGCTCCTCCCACCTTTGATCTCCAATTCCTTGATGTACATCCTCGTTGAAGCCTTCATCTCCTACAACATAGTTTGAGCTACACTCATAGCCAAAGTGAGAATTCATAGTGATGTGGAAAGTAAAAAAAACAAAGAGCAATAAGAAATGAAGAAGACTAAATCCTAAAACTAGCAAAAATCAACAAGTAAACAAAAAAAAAAAATAAAGCTATTCACAGTATGTACAATAGCCAATAACATAGCACCATTGGGCTCCCCGGCAACGACGCCATTTTGATAGACGAAGGAATTATCGTGTCGGTATAGAATTTCACAATTGAAATCTCGTTGCAAGTATAGTTCTACACCAACAAACAATCCTCCCAATCAAAAATTTAGGTTGTCACAATTAACAATCCCCAATAAGAATTAACCGAAGTATTAAGACTCCGGGTCGTCTCCCTAGGAACCAATGGAGTGCATGTGTATTGACTATAGAGGGGAAGAAAAAGGGGTTTTGTTTATGAGATGGCAAGAAAATAAGTAAATTGAGCGAGTAAGCAAAGAAAGCAATTTAAAGAACTCTTGGCTAAGAAATGGGTACTTAAGATCACAATCCTAGTTAATACCAATTATTGACAATTATGAGAGGCCAACCCATTAAGTCTACTTCTCGAAGCCTTAAGTACGTCACATTTACTCCTAGACTGGAAGTATGTCAAATAGGCCTAATCACATCCACCCATAAGTCCTAACCTCCCCACCAATTGGTTTAGTAGTAGATAGCGTCAATGGGCTTCAAATTGATCACATAGGGTTCTCAAATTACCAATTCCATGATATCCAAAACTCAAGATCACTTAAGTCCCTTGGCCTAGACCAAGAGTTGACAAAACTACTCAAGAACTGAAGAAAACATTTCATCAAACACCTAGAGTGCAATAAAAATTGACATCATAACTTGCAAGGATACTAAAATCTACCACTATTAATTGCAAGAAAAGTAAATTCACAACTCAAATCAACATCAATTAAAAGGACATCAACATTAAAATTGCATTAAATGTAACCAAATCCAACATAAGTGCATGAATGTAAAAGAGAGCATGAAAGTAAAATTAACACTACAAATCATGAGGATCAAGGAGTAGAAGTAAGAGATCATAAAAGAAATGAGATGAGAACATGTAATTAACCTAAATCTAGAAGAGATTAACCTAACCTAATTCTAGAGAGAAGAGGGAGCTTCTCTCTCTAGAAACTAACCTACATAATGCTATACCTACAACTAATTGCTCCCCCTTTGCTTGGACTTCAATTATGCATGAAATACACTCAGAAACAAGTTGGATTTGGGCTTGGGCAGCTCAGAAATCGCCCCAGCGTTTTGCCATTAAGTGGGCCAAGTACGAGTGTTGGCGCGTGCGCGCCATGTGCGCGTGCGCGTTGATTGGCAAATCCCCATCCGTGCGGAAGCGGCATGTTCGCGTGCGCATCCTTGTGAGAGACCACTTTTGCGCGTGCGCGCCTTGTACGCGTGCGCGTCCATTGGTTCCTTCCAAATCTTTGTCTCTTCATGCATTCTCCTCTTTGCATGCTTTTCTCCTCATTTCTTCCATCCGATAATTGTCTAATGAACCTGAAATTACTTAACAAACACATCAAGGCATCGAATGGAATTAAGGTGGGTTAAAATCACCAATTTAAGGCCTAAAAAGCATGTTTTTTACAATTAAGCATAATTTAAGGGAGAATTACAAAACCATGCTATTTCATTGAATAAATGTGGGAAAAAGTGGATAAATCCCCCAAAATAAGCACAAAATAAACCACGAAATCGGGGTTTATCATAGCTCCCATTTTCTACAACATAATTTGAACTAAACTCATAGCCAAAGTGGTGAGAATTCATAAAAGCAAGAGAAAATAAAAACAAAACTAGTAAGAACTAATAAAAAATAACTCCTAAAACAAGCAAAAACTAGCAAAGAAGCATATTAACATATATACAATAGCCAATAACATAACACCATTGCAACTCCCCGGCAACGGTGCCATTTTGATTTAATAGATTCTGTCGTGTCGGTATAGAATTTCACAAAATTAATTCTCGTTGCTAGTATAGTTCTATACCAACAAACAATCCTCTCAATCAAAAATTTGGTTTTTCACAAGTACAAACCCCAATGAATTTATAACCAAAGTATTTAGACTCCGGGTCGTCTCACAAGGAATTGCAATGAAGTGATCAATTATAGGCTATGAAAATGTAAGAAAGGGGTTTGGTTGATAGGAGGGCAAGAAAATAAATGACAAGAGAAGTAAAGAGAGCAATTAAAGAAAGCAATTAATAAAGAGAGACATTCATGGCAAGGTTTGAGATCATAGGCTTTCTATCCTAGTCATACAATGATTAATTCATCTTATTTAGTCAACTCCAACAAATGGAAGAAGGTATCATGTTATCTTCACATAGGGAGAATGTCAAACAAGACTAATCAATCATATAATAATAATAATAACAAGAATCTATCTCATTTCGTCATCTCCAACATTGGAAGAAGGTATAAGTTATCTTCTATGAGAGAAGGTCAAACAAGACTAGTTAATCTCAAATCCAAATGTCCTAATCAACTCACTAATTGGATTAGCGAAAGATTAGTGTCAATGGAAATGATATTAACTAACAACTCTAGATCACCAATGTAAATTGGGTATAAATGACTCAAGATTGCCCAATTACTCTTCCCAAGCCAAGAATGCTCAAAAGCTACTCTAAAGCCCAACTAAGCATTTTGTCAAACACTTGGTGGGTAATAAAGGAAACCATAATAAATGTGCAAGAATAATAAATCTACCAACTACCAATTGCAAGAAAAGTAAATCAACAACTCAAATCATCAATAAAAGAAACATCATCATTAAATTTCATTAAGGAAAAGATCCAAATCCAACAAGAGCATTCATAAACATAAAAGAGACATAAAAGTAAAATTAACAAGAGAACTAAGAAGAATAAAGTAGTAGAACAAGAAATTGTAAAGGAAATAAGATGAGAACATGGAATTAATCCTAGATCTAAGATGGATTAACCTAACCTAATCCTAAAGAGAAGAGGGAGCTTCTCTCTTTAGAAACTAACTTACACGATGCTAATGCTACAAACAATTGCTCCCCCCTTGCCCAAGCTTGAATTCTGCATGAAATAGCATTAGAAATGAGTTGGGTTGGGCCCAAAGTGCTTCAGAAATCGCTGGGGGTGATTTCACTTTAGTGGGCCACGGATAGCATCGGCGGGCACGCGTACATGGTGCGTGTGCTCTCCTGAACGTGAAGTAATAGATGGCAAATTTTATATCATTTCGAAGCGCTGGATGTTAGCTTTCCAACGCAATTAGAAACGCCTCATTTGGACCTCTGTAGTTCAAGTTATGGTCATTTGAGTGCGAAGAGGTCAGGCTTGACAAATTTACGGTTCCTTCATTTCTTCATGAGTTCTCCCACTTTGCATGCTTTTCTCCTCACTTCTTCCATCCAATACATGCCTTATGAACCTGAAATCACTCAACAGACATATCAAGGCATTGAATGGACTTAAAGTGAGTTGAATTTAGCGATTTTAAGGCCTAAAAAGCATGTTTTCACATTTAAGCACAAATCAAGGGAGAATTGCAAAACCATGCTAATTCATTGAATAAATATGAGAAAAGGTGATAAAATCCCCCAAATTAAGCACAAGATAAACCACAAAATTGGGCTTTATCAGAACCCAAACCCAAAGAATTGGCTCACAATGGTTCGATAGAAATACTTGGATTTCAGTCCGGAAACTGTGAGGTTGGTATTCAACTTGCCAATGATGCAAGGAGATCCTCATCCTTTCACTAGAGGGGTCAACATTGATCAAAGGTTGGACCAAGTCCTCACAGACATTCATGTGGAAGGAGCACAATGGAAGAAAGACTCAAAGGCAAGCCGTTCAATTGAGAAGGCCTGACCTTAAACCCGTGGCTAGAGGATGGTTGGAGTTCATCCAACGCTCTATCATTCCTACTAGCAACCGGTCCGAAGTAACTGTGGATCGGGCTATCATGATCCATAGTATCATGACTGGAGAGGAAGTAGAAGTTCATGAGATCATACCTTTAGAACTATACAAGGTGGCTGATAAGCCCTCCACTTTGGCAAGGTTAGCCTTTCCTCATCTCATCTGTCACCTATGCAATTCAGCTGGAATTGTCATAGAGGAAGACATCCTCATTAAAGATGACAAGCCCATCACTAAAAAAAGGATGGAGCAAACAAGAGAGCCCACTCATGGACCTCAACAAGAGCATGAGGAAATTCCTCATCAAGAAATCCCTGAGATGCCTCAAGGGATACACTTTCCTCCACAAAGCTATTGGGAGCAACTTAACACCTCTTTAGGAGATTTGAGTTCCAACATGGAGCAACTAAGTATGGAGCACCAAGAGCACTCCATTATCCTCCATGAGGGAAGAGCAACAAAGGCAAGGAAGAGATATTGAGGAGCTCAAGCACTCCATAGGATCTTCAAGAGGAAGAACTATCTGCCGTCACTAAGGTGGACCTGTTCTTTAATTTCCTTGTTCTTATTTTTCTATTTTTCGTTTCTATGCTTTCTGTTTTGTCTATGTTTGTGTCTTTATTACATGATCATCAGTGTCTAGTGTCTATGTCTTAAAGCTATGAATGATTCCATGAATCGCTCACCTTTCTTAAATGAAAAATACTTTTATTTGCAAAAGAACAAAAGGTATATGAATTTCGAATTTTATCTTGAAATTAGTTTAATTATTTTGATGTGGTGGCAATACTTTCTGTTTTCTGAATGTATACATAAACAGTGCATGTTTGAAGTTTGAATTAAGAAAAGTTGGCTCTTGAAACAATAATGAAAAAAGAGACATGTTATCGGTAATCTGAAAATCATAAAATTGATTCTTGAAGCAAGAAAAAGCATTGAAAAACAAAAGCTTGCGAAAAAAAGAAAGAAAAAGCCAATAGCTCTTTAAACCAAAAGGCAAGAGCAAAAAGCCAATAACCCTTTAAACTAAAAGGCAGGGGTAAAATGGATCCAAGGCTTTGAGCGTCAATGGATAGGAGGGCCCAAAGGAATAAAATCCTGGCCTAAGCGGCTAAATCAAGTTGTCCCTAACCATGTGCTTGTGTCATGAAGGTCCAAGTGAAAAGCTTGGGATTGAGTGGTAAAAGTTGTGATCCGAAACAAAAGAGTGTGCTTAAGAACTCTGGGCACCTCTAACTGGGGACTCTAGCAAAGCTGAGTCATAATCTAAAAAGGTTCACCCAGTTACGTGTCCGTGGCATTTATGTATCCGGTGGTAATACTGGAAAATAAAATGCTAAGGGTCACGGCCAAGACTCATAAAGTAGCTTTGTTCAAGAATCAAAAAGAACTTAACTAGGAAAATCGATAACATTATCTGTATTTCTGAGTTTCTAACGAGGCCAACAATTCTGAACTCCAATGGATAGAGAGATGCCAAAACTATTCAGTGGCAAAAAGCTACTAGTCCCGCTCATCTAATTAAAACTAATCTTCATTGATATTTTTGAAATTTATTGTATTTTCTCTTCTTTTTATCTTATTTTGTTTTTGGTTGCTTGGGGACAAGCAACAATTTAAGTTTGGTATTGTGATGAGCGGATAATTTATACGCTTTTTGGCATTATTTTTAGGTAGTTTTTAGTATGTTTTAGTTACTTTTTATTACACTTTTATTAGTTTTTATGCAAAAATCACATTTCTGGGCTTTACTATGAGTTTGTGTGTTTTTTTGTAATTTCAGGTTATTTCTAGCTGAAATTGAGGGACCTGAGCAAAAATCTAATTCAGAGGCTGAGAAAGGACTGCAGATGCTGTTGGATTCTGACCTCCCTGCACTCAAACGCATTTTTTTGGAGCTATAAAAATCCAATTAGCGCGTTCTCAATTGTGCTGGAAAGCAAACATCTTTGCCCCAGATTTGATGGCCCAACCTGGCGTTCAATGCCAGCCAGAGACCCTTTTCTGGCGTAAAATGCCGGAACTGGCACCAAAACTGGAGTTAAACGCCCAAACTGGCATCCAAGCTGGCGTTTAACTCTAGAAAAGGCCTACACACGTGTAAAGCTTAATGCTCAGCCCAAGCACACACCAAGTGGGTCCCGGAAGTGGATTTCTGCACTATCTGCACTTAGTTACTTATTTTCTGTAATCCTTAGTAACTAGTTTAGTATAAATAGCACTTTTTACTATTGTATTCAGATATTATGCCATTTTTCACATTGGGAGGCTGGCCACACAGCCATGCCAAGACATTTTTCTCTTATGTATTTTCTACGGTGGAGTTTCTACACCTCATAGATTAAGGTGCAGAGCTTTGCTGTTTTTCCTGAATTAATGAAAGTACTATTGTTTCTCTTTCAATTCACGCATGTCTCTTCTCCAAGATATACTCTCGTTCTTAATTCAGTTAATTCAGAATAAAGGGGTGACCCGTGACAATCACCCACTTTCTTCATTACTCGCTTAGTCAACATCCGCGTGCCTGACAACCACAAGCGGTCTACATGATGTTCAACGTAGTCATTGGACGACAGCTGGAGTATAATCTCTTGGGTCTCTAATCCATGGATTTGACTTGCCTCTCTTGACAATAGAGGATTGGAATTCGCGAGATTAGAATCTTTGTGGTAGAGGCTAGAACCAATTGGCAGCTTTCCTGAGATCCGAAAAGTCTAAACCTTGTCTTTGGTATTCCGAGTAGGATCTGGGATGGGATGACTGTGACGAGCTTCAAAGTCATGAATGTTGGGCACAGTGACAGTGTGCAAAAGGATAGAGAGATCCTATTCCAACACAAGTGAGAAGCGACAGATGATTAGTCGTGCGGTAGCTGTGCCTGGTATTTTTCATCCGAGACGTGAGATCCGATAGATGATTAGCCGTACAGAAACCGTGTCTGGACCATTTTTACTAAGAGGACGGATGGTAGCCATTAACAACGGTGATCCACCAACATACAGCTTGCCATGGAAGGGAGCACGCATGATTGGATGAAGACAATAGGAAAGCAGAGGTTCAGAAGCAACAAAGCATCTCCAAATGCTTATCTGAAATTCCCACCAATGAAATACATAAGTATTTTAATTTTAATTTACGTTTTATTTATCTCTCAATTATCAAAACACATAACCAATTGAATCCGCCTGACTATGATATACAGGATGACCATAGCTTGCTTCAAGCCAGCAATCTCCGTGGGATCGACCCATCCATCTTCTTGAAGAGGATTTCTTTCCATGATTGTTTGTGTATTTCCAAGAGTTGTCCCTGTCTTCCAGTGAATTGACATCGGCTTTCTAAGGATTCTTTGGACCATTGAAGGTAATCCTCAACTGCTAGCTAAAGAGATGAAGGTTGAGAGTAATTTTGGTGACATAGATGTGTTGTGGTGAAGTTGTGTTGAGGGGTGTGGAATGAGTTTTGTGAGTCGTGGAATGAATTTTGTGGTTGGTGGGATGAGTTGTATGGATCTTGGAGGAAACTTTGTGTTGAGGCAAAATCAAGTGATGAAGAGTTTTCAAATAAGAAACTGGGAGGTGAGGGTGGACAATTTTGCATGAATGAATTGAAGGTTTGCTCAAGTGATGATGGCTCTTGATAAATGGAGTATGAACTGTCAATTGCTTTCTGGTTTTAATCCTCCCATCCACAATGTGAATCATTGTAGAATTCATTAGGGTGTGGATCATTTTGTGGCATTGGAGAGAAATCATGCATGAATTCATTGAAAGCATAATCAAGAGATGATGTCTCTTGCTGAATATCATATGGAGCACTAGAATTCCCTTCCCAGCCATAGTTTGTGTTAGTGTCATAACAGTATGATTCACTTTGTGGCTCTGGGAGGAAATTCCTTTCACTTGATTGTTCACACTCTTGTTGATATGCATAGATACCATGAGGATAATGACATAAATCAATTTGTGGTTTTGGACAATATCTCATGTGATTCGCTTGATCAATTTGTGGCTCTGGAGCATATCTCCATGGATTGGAGTGCTCAGAATTTATATTTTCTTGGTGATATTCCCAGCCACTATTAAAATAGTCAATTGATGACGGTGGGTAATATCTCATGAAATTTGTTTGATCAAAAGATGAGACTCCATTTAAATTTTGTAAAACACATCACCAATGAAAATTGAAATTCATATCACAGTTGAGAATTTTTTAGTGAGCCAAAAATACAAACACCTTGATGTCAACTCAGAACAGAAAATTAAAAGAACAAAAACAAAGAAAATGCCTAATCTAGACTTCTCACCCACTTAATCATTGTTGATCTGAATCAATCCCTAGCAACGGTGCCAAAAACTTGATGAGTGAAAATTAGATTTCCACACAAACTCACCGGCAAGTATACCGGGTCGTATCAAGTAGTAATAACTCACAAGAGTGAGGTCGATCCCACAGGGATTGATGGATCAAGCAACTTTAGTGAGTGATCAGTTTAGTCAAGCTAACATTGGTGAATTGAATGAAATTTAACTAACAGAGAAGGAATTGCAAGAATTATAAAGTGCAGAAAGTAAATTTGACAGAAGCTTAAAGATCAAGAAAGGTAAATTGCATCAAATGTAAAGGGAATTGGGTGCAGGAAATTGAATGAAGCAGTAAATCACGACTTAGAGCAATTGCAGAAAATCAAACTTGCAGGAAGAGTAAATCAGATTGAATCATGTACAGAAATGTAAAGTTACAGAGAAGTAGAAGTGCAAAAGAGTAAATCAAGCTCAATGAAAACGAAACTGTGAAATCGAATTCAAGACTAAAATATGACAATTGCAAAAAAAATAAAAGTGTATCAAAGAGAGCTTTCTATTCTACTCCTACTCCTACTCCTACTGCTGGCTAGTAGCCTAACCCAGCTCCAATGAAATGAAATTGATGCCTTTATATAGGCTTTACAAAATGAAATTGAAATTAAAAACAGATTACAATTCAAATAAAATTCCTATTCTAATTATTTCTTGTGCCTTTGAGTCATGACCAATGGGCTTTTGTTGGTTTGGCCTTGAATTAGAGTAGGTCAGGGGTGTTGGTGATGCTCCCAGTGGAATGCTTAGTTCACTTTGTGAACGCAACGTTCACTCCTTTGGTGTGCCAATTGGTGCGCATTGTGGCTCCCTTACTAGCACTCTCTTTTTTAGCACTGCAATCGTCCTTTGAGCACTACACTTTGCTTGTTTGAGCGCTGCCTTCATTGAGGGCTTTGTTTCTTCACTGGGCGCTGCATTAGTGAGCGCTTCGCTCAAATTTTGAGCACTAATTTAGTGTACGGATGGCACAAACTTCCTCCCCAAGGCTTGCAAGTCACGAAAAAGGTAGAAAAGTGAACGCCACGCTCACTTCCAAAGGCTATTGAGCGTGGTTTGTGGGCCGTAAAGATTCCTATCACTTGTGCTTTAATTTCATGCCAAATATAGATTTTTATATATCGTTGGAAAGCTCTGAATGTCAGCTTTCCAACGCAATTGGAAGCACATCAATTGGACATCTGTAGCTCAAGTTATGGTCCTTTGAAGAAGGCATAGTCGTGCTGTCAGCGCCAAGTTAACTTAGTGAGAGCCCAGTTAACTTATTGAGTGCTCGGACAGCAAAAAGCTTGCTTCCCAGCTGAAAACTCACGAAAACACTCAATTAGTGAGCGTGGCGCTCACTTGGCAAATGAGCGCTGATTGGAGGCCAAAGTTAGCGCCAGCTTCTGAGGCCCAAACTTAATGTTCACCCCATATTATTATATATCGTTGGAAAGCTCTAGATGTCTACTTTCTAATGCATTTGAGAGCGCATCATTCAAAGCTTGATAGCTCAAGTTATTCCTCTTGGAAGGTGAAGAGGTCACCTAGCCTTACTGCAGGTTGATACTATGTTCATCTTTGTACTTTCGGGGTAAGTTTTCTCCCTCAGATTTAGTGTCCACCATGTAGTGCCATATATGCTTGGAAAGCTCTAGATTCTTACTTTCCAATGCCACTTGAATTACCTCAGTTGGAGTTTTGTAGCTCGAGTTATTCTTGTTGGAGTGTGAAGAGGTCAGGGTTGCAAATCCTCTTTGCTCCTCCTTGAGTCTGTTTCCAACTCTTTTGCCACCTTGGGAGCATGATTCTTCTTTTAGTGCTTTTATTGCTTCTTCTTCTATTATTTCCTACAAAGTTTATAAAATCAAAAGATCAAAGAAATATACCATTTAAGCACAAAAGCATTCAATATTTAAGCAATAATCATCAATTTCTTGTATGAAAAAACATAGAAAAACATGACATGATGACATGTCATCAATAGGCATTCATCATGTGCATCTTCTATGTGTTTTTTTGCTTTTCTTACTTGCATTTAGTTCCTAATTGTATAACATGCTTACTTGCTTCCTGAATTAATTGTTGTAAGTGTGTATTACCTGTGTTTTACTTTTTTTCAATTACTTCTGTTTTCTACTGGGATTGAAGAGGCTCAGTATGTGGTGGAGATGGGATCACGTGGAGGTTTGGCTGCCTAAGGCTGTGGGACAGTGGTGTTTATGTTAGCTAGAAATCCCTTAAGATAAATAATCTTTTTATGGTTTTAAGTTTTTTATTTTAAGTTGAATCTTTATTTTCCAGTTTGAAGTTCTAGGATTGCCTTTGGCATCCCGAAACCCTATATCTTATCTATTGAGCACTGTTACCATATTGAGGACTTCCGGTTCTCATGCCATATGTTGTTGTTGTTTTTCAGATGCAGGTCGCAACCCACCTCGGTAAGTTTTGTAGGATGGTGACAGAGCGGAGGGTTCACTTCTATATTTTGTACCTTTTGGCTACTTTAATGTAGTATTTCTCACTTTTGTATATTTTACTTGTTGCCTTAGAGGCTTACATTTAGAGTTAGGATGTTCCCGTTTTATCCCAAAAACTCTATTAGTTTTGGTTTAAGCTAGCCAGTCTAAACTCTACAGGCTGTGTCTTATTCTCTTTTGTGTACTTTATATATATGTATATTATACTTTGATTATCTTGTATCTATGATCCTTCACTTACCTTTACGCATTTGGTTATCGTGTGAACACTTTGCGCTTTTGTACCTCTGTTATATGAGTTTTGAGGTTTAATTTCTTTATCGGGCTTCAAGTATTATTACTTCCTTCCATACATATTATTGTATGTGATTTAGAACTGTCGTGGCACTTTGTTATCCTTTGCTTTATGGCATGAAGTAAGGCTTAGGGTGATAGGGTGTTAAACAAAGTATGGTTTCGGGTTCCTTTAGTTAATATATAATGTTGTGGGAAACTTAGGCTAGTGGACGTTAAGATAGGATTGAATGATTGAATGTGCAAAATGTGATTAGTTGTATGTGAATATTAGATGAATATTGAAATGTGGATTGAGTTGTATGATGGAAGTGGTGTTGATGCAATGAATTGATGATAAATATGGATTTGATGATGATGGGTAAAAATTGTGAATGTAGATTGAATGAGTTTTTATGCAATGAGATATGGTTATGATGTTGTAGAATGATAATAATCATGATGTTAGGAAATGAATGGAAATGATTGGTGATTGGTGATAATTGTAGATGCTTGAGACGGTGATTATAGATGTTGATGCGAATTTATGGAACTAGGGGCATTGATGTGAATTATGCTGAGTTTGAAGTTGTTGAATGAGTTGAATTTGTGATAAATTGTTGATATGCATTTCTTAGATTGAGAATTATTGGGTTTATTGATCTATGAGTGGATAAAAGGGAGATTGAGAAAAATAGGTGTGGACATGTAGAAACGTGATTGAGGAGTAAGTGTAGTGTAGTAACGTCTTGAAGTTGATCATGGATATTGTTGAATTGGTATGGTTTGAGATTTTGAAAAATAGAGGATTTTGCACAATTTTGATAAAACATGTTTCTAACAAACTTTGTCGTGCCATAACATATCTTCCGGAGCCTCAATTTTGATGAAAGTTGTTTCGAATGAAAATTGGGTTCGTGAAGTTTATGTCATCCGAAGAACAGGTGAAATATGATTTTTAAAGAAAAGTTATGCATGTTTAAAGTTTGGTATAAAAATGTGAATTCTGCAGCGAAATGACTATTTTTAAAAATTGGTGTCACGTGCAATCCTTAGACGCAACCATCGAAACGTTAGTTCGTTAGACAGGACTTATGAACACGAAGGATTAAACTTGTTAGCGTGTGACATCGGGAGGAGTTGTGAAGCTTTGCTTTTGCAAATGGCATTACTGATGAATCCATATTTGACGATATATTTTGGTTTGATTTGAGTGGATTTCATCACATAAACCGATCTTTATTCATCCAAATAGCATACTTTTGTATTTTCTCCCTAAATTGAGCTTAATTGTGAAAACATGTTGTTTTGTACTTAATTTAATCAATTTTATTCCACTTTCATTCCATTCGATGCCTTGATGTGTTTGATGAGTAATTTCAGGTTAACAAGGCTAATATGGATTGAAGAAGGGGTGGAAAAGCATGCAAAAGTGGAGAAATCATGAAGAAATGAAGTTTTGGAAGATTCAGCATCCGTGCGTGCGCACAAGCAATGTGTGCGCGCGCACAAGAGCAAGCACGACGACGTGTACGCGTGACACGACGCGTACGCTTGGGAGTGTATTTCGCCAGGTGACGCGTACGCGTGACCCACGCGCACGCGTTACCTGCGTCACGTGACCTCATTAATGCAAATCACTAGGGGCGATTTCTTGGCCTCCAAAGCCCAGTTTTGGGACTTTATGAAGCTGATTCTTGCTATATCAAATGAGGCCTCATTCCATGTGAAGGGGGGAGAAATTAGGGTTAGTTTAGCATTATGTAAGTTGTTTTTTAGAGAGAGAAGCTCCCTTTTCTCTCTAGAATTAGGGTTTCTTAGTTTAATTTCTTTATAATTTCTACTTTTAATTCTTATTTTCATCTAGTTTTTTCTACCTTTCTTTGTTTTATTGTCTTAATTTTCTTATGTTATCTTGTCAATTTCTCATTTTCCTTGTTTTTTATGTTCATGAACACTCTTGTTATTTTAATTTACGTTTAATGCAATTTATGTTTTCATGTCATTTATTGTTTAATTGAGTTGCTATCTTTACTTTCCTTGCTTGGTAGTTGTAGCATTTATTATTTCTTGTCATTTTATCATGCTCTCTTTTTATGCCCGCCAAGTGTTTGACAAAATGCTTGGTTGGGTTTTTACCTAGTTTTTCACACTCTTGGTTGGAAAATTGGTGACTTTGGTGACCCTTGAGTTATAGATGTCCATTCTTGTTGATACATTGGAGTAGTTAGTTGATTTGGTTTTCCTTGACTCTAAGTGACCCACTAATAGTGTTGACTAGGACTTAGGGATTGGAATCAACTATGCCTATTTGACTTATCCTTGATGTAAGGTTGACTAAGTAGGATTAACTCTTCATAATCATCATGTGTTTGTGGTCAATGGCTAGGATAGGTAATCTTAGCTCTCAATTACTGGCCAAGAGGTTTTATTGCACTTGGATTTTATTTTTCTTGCATTTACTTGCTTTGACTTTTATTGCTTTGACTTTTAATTTCTTGCATGTTAAGTTACTTCCTTGCTATTTACATTTCTTGCTCTCTCTTGCATTCACAACCCCCAATCCCTCCATAGCCAATAAAAAGAACATTTCATTGCAACTCCTAGGGAAGATGACCCTGGACTTCAAACTCCCGGTTAGTGATTTGTGTTTTGTATTGTGATAATCTTTTGAATTAACATTTGATTATGTGAACTTGTTTTTGGTTTGGACTAAGCTACTATCGAATTAATTCTTGTTTTGATTGATTCTAAACCGACAATAAATTCTCTATTATCAAATTTGGCGCCGTTACCGGGGAGTTGCAATGGTGTTGTATTCTTGGCTATTGTGCATATTATGAATATTGTGAATAGCTTAATTTTGGTTGATTGTGCATATGTTGCTTGCTTCTTTTTAGCTTTTGTGAATATGTTAATATGTGAATATGTGAATAGTTTATTTTGATTGATTGCTTGTTTTTCTTGTTTTAGGAGTTCATTTTATTTGTTCTTGTTACCTTTGGTTTTTATTTTCTCTTTATCCTATGAATTTTCACCCATTGCATTGTGAGTTTGGTTGCTATTGTATATAGGAATTGGGAATTTCAATTGCTTGTTACCTAGATGGAATGAAAGGAACTCACCACTATACTATAAGATGTGGGTGCACAAGCTTTGAAATCTCAAAAGCCTTGGAGAATATAAGCTTGGGTGAGAGCTTCTCAATAAAGTCCAACTTAAGGACTCTAAATAGAAGTGCTACGTGGGAGACACTCCACCATGGTAACATTGTTTCAACCCTTCTCTTTGTTCATAATTTGCCTTAATTGCATTTTTGTTTGATTGGTTAGCTTAGAATTAGTTTAATTCTGAGATTTGATAGGTTAGTTTTGGTTTGGATAATGAATTTATGGGTTTTTTCATGTTTTGATGTTGAGCTTTTGTTGAGTTAAGCCTTGATGCCTTAGATTTTGAAAGAAAAATTTTTGAAAAACAGGGCATCTGTGCGTACGCACATACTTGTGCGTGCGCACGCAACTTCAATTTTCTGCGTCCTGTGCGTGCGCACCGACCTGTGCGCACGCACACTAAGGGTTATGCCTTCTGTTTGCAGCGACAGCATGCCTTGTGCGCATGAACCACTGCCCAATTTTGTTCATGTGCAAGCGCACGGACTTGTGTGTGCGCACACACATGATCCTTTCCACGCGTACGTGTCCCTTACGCGTACGCGTCACCTTCCATTTTCTCCATTTTACGCGTACGCATCACCTTCTATTTTCTCCATTTCATGCGCACGCGTCCATGACGCATACGCGTCGATCTCTATTTTTTGCCGTACCATGCACACATGTCCCTCATGCATACGCGTGACCCCTTGTGCGTGCGCACGGCCTTGTGTGCGTACGCATGCCCCTGTTTTCACCCCCTATACTCTTTTTCTTTTCTTTTCTTCTCTCTACTCCTTCTTTTCTCTTCTTTTCTTCTCTCTTCTTCTCCTTTCACCTTATTTTCTGCTTGTTCTTGTTCATTTTGTTTGCATCTCACTTTTATTTTAGTAATTACATTAGTTTTTAGTTTAGTTGTTTGTTAATTAAATAAATTGCAAGTGTTGGATTGATATTGATTGGGTTGCATCTTGCTTAAATTGGTTTCAAGTTTGATAAATGTGTGCACTAAGCATTAAAGCCTTGTTCGATTGCCTAGATGAATTGTGAGTTTAATTCATATGTTGTAGCTACCATATGCATTAAACTTTATCATTGTTTGGAATTATGAATTGTGCACTTTTACTTTAGTGAATTAAGTTAAACTACTCATTCATCATGGTTTTTAAGTGAATACAATCACATAACAAGGTATTTGTTCCTTGTTAATGCTTTGCTTTTTTTTGAGTTGACTTGACTTGATTCTTATAAAGACTTGTCACTTTTTGTAACAAGCACCTTATACATGTGATTATTTCCTTATTCCTAAGGATGAATAGGTAGTCTCTTTTCATTATTGAATCGGTTATTGTTAATTGTGCCATTTTCTATTCACCTTGTGCTTTCACATACACAACTTCAATAACTGATACACACTCATTAGCCTAAGCTAATCAAAGATCCAAATTAAGGACATTTATTGTTTTTTGCTTCAAGGTTTGTAATGTGCTAAATTAAGAACAAGTGGGTTAATCGTAGGCTCAAAGTTGGCTAACAATGGAAGGTAAAGGTAAGGCTAATTGGGTAAATGGGATAATTGAAATAATGGCCTCAATCATATAAATTCATGTATACACAAAATAATGGACATAGAGAATCAAACAAATCAAAGATTACAATCATAGAAAGAGAATAATGCACACAAGAAGGAAAATAAGTGGTTATAAGATGTAACCACACAATTAGGCTCAAAACTCACAATCTTGTGTTCTTAGCTCAAAACATGTTCCACAAGATATAATTCAAGCAAGTTTAAATGAAAAAGTTTGTACTAAAATCAATTGAGGCGTCAATGCCCTATAGATAAAATCTTTGAAAAATTTTATTATTTTGACTAAGCTTATTATGCATATATATGAAAAAATAAGAAAATGCAATTAAAAATCCTAAAAGACCTGAAAAAATGAAATGCAAAAGTGTTGGGATTAGAAACTTGTCACCCAAAAACATCGACTGGTCGGACGACCTCCCCACACTTAAAAGTTTGCACCATCCTCGATGCATTCAAAGATGAGCAAGGGGGTACGGTGGCTCTCCGGATTGCCACCTTCAGCTGGTAGGTCAACCGGTGCTGCGTGTTCTTCTCCCGATTCCGTTTTTGCTTATGGTGCATCAATCATGAAAAACAAAATAAACACCGTAAGATGAGAGAATACAAAAGCAAGGAAGCGTGACTTGTTGGAAAATAAACAAAAGTGCTAGGTGGGAGACACCCCATAAGTCCAACTTAAGGACAATAAACAAAAGTGCTAGGTGGGAGACACCCCACCATGGTAACATCTTCCCCTTTTTCTCTTTATAAATATTGGTAATTTAGGTTTGATTTCATGTTGTGATTGATTAGTTGAATTTATTTGGGAGTCTAGGGAGTCTAGTAGGTTAGATAAGGTTTTATGATGTTTTGGTAGTTGTTTGAAGGTTTGGAATGCTTGGTTTGGTGCAAAAACATAGAAAACTTTTGAAAAACAGAGCACCAACCCGCGCGTGCGCGCACCTGGCGCATATGCGCGCCTCAAGCATTTTCAACCATCCACGCGGACGCGCCATGTACGCGTACGCGTGGATTGAAGTTTTCCACCCCTCCATATATTCACCCGAGAGTTGTGCCTGAAGTGTGCAAACTTTGTGCCCAAAGGCACGCGAACGCGTACCTTGCGCGTCCGCACCGACTCCCTGCTTCGCCATGCACGCGTACGCACACTACACGCATACGCGTCGCTTCCATTTCATCAATCCACGCTCACGCGCACATGACGCGCACGCGTGGATTGCCCTGTTTCACCTTCTTTTCTTCTCTTCTTTCCATTTCTTTCCTTCTTCTCTTTTCTCTTCTTTTCTTTCCACCTTTCAAACATCATCCAACACTACCAAACACCATGTAACACCATTTCTTTTAGTTAGTTAGTTAGTTTAATTTTTGTTTTCCATTATAAGTGTTGGATTACTAATCTTGTTTACCATTTACTGCTGCTTATTACTAATAGGATGTTAGTTTAACATCATTATTGTTAATTTTCATTGTTGGATTCTTTGTTGAGGTTATATTTGGTTACTTGGTTTGGAACTTTTCATGTTTAATGCTTTTGAATACCAAGTACATGTTACATTGCCTTCATGCTTCTTAACTCTTTTGAATTGCATGTTTTGGCCACCATGCATTCATCATCTATTGTTAGGCAATTGTATATTATCATTGCATTTTTTTAGGTGATGCTTGTTTATGGTTTACCCTTATTCACGTCACTTATTTCATGCATTGAGTTTGTGGAATCGTGAAATTGGATCGAAAGCTTACCTAGTGACATATTTTTGAGCTTTGTAAAGCTTTGTGGACCATGCTTGCTATGTGATTGATTACCACTTCTATCTGCTTTTTCCTAAGTTCCATAACATCCATGTGTTTCACCTCTATGCCACTTAGGTGTTGCAACAACTTCAATATGTGTCATTGATCGTTGTGTGAGCTTCATATACCATTTTGTTCACTAAGTCTACCTATACATCAATCAATGTTCATGCATTATTCAATTTCACAATTGCTTGATTAATTGCTTGAATGCTTTCATGCCTCTTCACTACTTGTGTGGTTGACTTAACCTACAAGTCTTTTAAAGTATCTCAAGCACACTAGAATGAGTGAAGTGCATGTTTTCCTTTGTATAATTGTGACATGATTTTTAAATACTAGGATGTGAGTTCTAAACCGCATGCAATTTAAAACCCACACACTTATTTTTCATTATTGTCACACCAATTCACCCACTCAATTCTAGTGATTTACCTCATTCCAACAAGTCACGCTTCCTTGCTTTTGTATTCTCTCATTTTACGGTGTTTATTTTGTTTTTCATGATTGATGCACCATAAGCAAAAACGGAATCGGGAGAAGAACACGCAGCACCGGTTGACCTACCAGCTGAAGGTAGCAACTCGGAAAGTCGCCGTATCCCCTTGCTCATCTTTGAGTGCACCGAGGACGGTGCAAACTTTTAAGTGTGGGGAGGTCGTCCGACCACTCGGCGTTTTTGGGTAACAAGTTTCTAATCCCAACACTTTTGCATTTCATTTTAGGATTCTTAGTTGCATTTTCTTATTTTGCATATGTATATAATAAGCTTAGTCAAAATCATGATATTTTCCAAGATTTTTATCTATAGGGCACCCCTATTGATTGAAAAAAAAATTTTTTTTAGAACTTGCTTGAATTATATACTTTGTGGATCATGTTTTGAGCTAAGAACACAAGCATGTGAGATTTGAGCCTAATTGTGTGGTTACATCATATATAACCACTTATTTTCATTCTTGTGTGCATTATTCTCTTCCTATGATTGTAATCTTTTATTTGTTTAATTCTATATTTCCATTATTTTGTGTATACATGCATTTATATGATTAAGGCCATTGTTTAAATAGCTCACTTACCCAAATAGCCTACCTTTTATCTTCCATTGATAACCAATTTGAGCCTATACTTAACCCATTTGTTCTTAATTGTAGCACATTACAAGCCTAAGTGAAAAACAATAAATATCCCTTAATTTGGATCTTTGATTAGCTTAGGCTAGAAAAAGTGTTTATCATTTGATTTTGGGAAGTTGGGAACATGGGGTAAAGATAAAAGTGTGTTTGTTGAAAAATCTTGGGAATTGGGTACATACTCATGTATTAATCATGTGTAAACCATATGCATTGATGTTCTTGTATATATTTTAGTTGAAAAGAAAAAAATATATATATATATAATAAGAATTACAATAAAATGGGGACAAAAATGCCCCAAAGTTCAAAGTTCAATAAAAGTCAATGCATATGGGTGGTGATCAAAAAGAGAATGCATGAGTGTGTGAAAAAGTGAAGAATGGGTAGTTAGGTTTGTTTAAAATTGTATAGGTTGTCATAGGTTAGGTGGGTAGTTTAAGTTAATCAAATATTCGAATTTCAAGCTCACTTGACCATATGCATCCTACCTTGACCCTAGCCCCATTACAACCTATGGAAAAGTCCTCATGATATTTGTATGCATGCATGAAATAATTGTTGATTGTTAGATGAAAAACAAATCTTGAAAAGCATGATTAGGGGAGAATTGAGTGAATTAACCCCATACACTTGAGCGATTAGAGCAGATACACATCCGGTGAGGGTTCAATTGCTCAATTACATGTTTCCACCCATGATCATCTAATTTCCTGCAAGTTTGTAAAATCTTTTTAATAATTCAATTCAATTGTGGGTTGAGTGATTGCTATTGCCTTAGCCCTTGTGTTTGTATATGTATTCTTAGAAATTGATTTATTTTGACTAAGTGGATGCATTCATGTAGATAGATTGCATATAGATAGGTTGCTTGTAGTTAGTTTGCATTGAATAAATGTTCATATCCCTTTTCTTATCCTTCTTTATTCTTAGCATGAGGACATGCTTGGTTTAAGTGTGGGGAGATTTGATAAACCCTGATTTTGTGGTTTATCTTGTGCTTAATTTGGGTGGTTTTATCAACTTTTCTCACGTTTATTCAATGAAATAGCATAGTTTTGCAATTCTCCCTTGATTTGTACTTAAATGTGAAAACATGCTTTTTAGGCCCTAAAATTGGTGATTTTAATTCACTTTAATTCCATTCGATGCCTTGATGTATTTTTTGAGTGATTTTATGTTCATAAGGCAAGTATTGGATGGAAGGAGTGAGGAGAAAAGCATGCAAAGTGGGAGAACTCATGAAGAAATGAAGGAACCATAAAGCTGTCAAGCCTGACCTCTTTGCACTCAAATGACCATAACGTGAGCTACAGATGTTCAAATGAGGCGGTTCTAGTTGCGTTGAAAAGCTAACATCCGGGGCTTCAAAATGATATAAATTTTGCCATATGTTGCTTTGTGCTCAGGGGCACGCACGCACCATGTACGCGTGCGCGCCGATTCTGCCGTGGGTCCACTTTAATGAAATCGCCCCCAGCGATTTTGCAGCTCATTTTGGGCCCAATCCAACCCATTTCTGATGCTATTGAACCCAAGGATTGAAGGGGGAATGAACCAAGTAGTCATAGTTTAGTTTTTATCATGTTTTAGGTTAGAATTCTAGAGAGAGAGGCTCTCTCGTCTCTCTAGATTTTAGGGTAGTTTTAGTTAATTCTTCTTGGATCCAAGTTTTAATTCTTGTTTTGATTTAGTTTCTCCTTTTAATTTATTGTTACATCTCTACTCTTATAGTTTTTACTTGTCATTTCCTTTATTTTGCCCTTTTTATGTTTATGAACCATTGTTGAATCTTAATTTTCTTTGATGTAATTTTATGTTTCCATGTTCTTTTAATTGATGA
The DNA here is from genome assembly GCF_059453495.1 of Arachis ipaensis. NCBI lineage: Eukaryota > Viridiplantae > Streptophyta > Magnoliopsida > Fabales > Fabaceae > Arachis > Arachis ipaensis. The sequence continues at coordinate 78,151,943 of NC_142441.1, read as the reverse complement.
TTTGAATTGTTGATTTACTTTTCTTGCAATTGATAGTTGGTAGATTTATATTTCTTGCACATTTTACTATGCTTTCCATTTGTACCCATCAAGTGTTTGAAAAAATGCTTGGTTGGGCCTTAGAGTAGATTTTGAGCATTCTTGGCTTGGAAAGAGTAATTAGGCAATCTTGAGTCAAGAAAATCCAACTCATGTTGGTGATCTAGAGTTGTTAGGTAATATTGTTTCCATTGACGCTAATCTTTTGCTAATTTAATTAGTGAGTTGATTAGGACTTTTAGATTGAGATTAGCTAGTCTTATTAGACTTTCTCTCATGGAAGATAATATGATACCTTCTTCCAATGTTGGAGATGACGTAACAAGATAAATTCTTGTTATTATTGTGGTATGATTGATTAGTCTTGTTTGACGTTCTCCCTATTTGTTGGAGTTAACTAAATAAGATGAATTAATCATTGCATGACTAGGATAGAAAGCCTATATTCTCAATCTTTGCCATGAATGTCTCTCTTCCTTAATTGCTTCCTTTAATTGCTTTCTTTACTTTTCTTGCCATTTATATTTTCTTGCCCAATTATCAACCAAACCCCCCTTGTCCCCTCATAGCCAATAATTGAGCACTTCATTGCAATTCCTTGTGAGACGACCCGGAGTCTAAATACTCCGGTTAATTTTCATTTGGGGTTTGTTACATGTGACAACCAAAATTTTTGATGTGGGAATTATTTGTTGGTCTAGAACTATGCTTACAACGAAGTTCTTATTTCTAGAAGAGGAATTCTAAACCATCGAGCAAAATTCATTATCAATCCCACACTTTATTTTGACACCCGTCCTCAAGTTGATCATCATTATTCTATCCTGGTGGCATGACCTTGGAATTCTCAAAGAAGCCTCCAAACAACTTCCTATGCCCATGCAATTTAGTTTTACACCAACCATTACTATTCAACTTTGAGCATTCAACCATCATGAACTTAGAGTGATGTTTTCGACCACTACACAACTCTCTCCTACTCTTAACTCCACAAAGAGCTCTAAGTTGACCATCATTTTAAATTAAACCATATTCAAATGAGAAAGTAAAGCTTAGGGATAAAAATTTTATCCACTAGAATATTGTATTGGATGGTGACTTAGGAAGGAGTGGTCCCAATAATCTTGCAAGTGCCACTCCCTTGTGCTCTTCTTTGATTACCTCCACCTCTTGGAAAGCTTCTTCAATGTCAATTCCTTGTTCACCAACTACTTCTATACATTCCTCAATGCCCAAGTCATGTGTTGGAGATTGTGCACTAGTTTCCTCAACATCAATTTCACAACACAATGAGGAGGGTTCAAAAATCTCACATAGCATATTAGTTGGCATAGTATTAACTTCAATAATAGGACTTATTGCTCGCTCAACTTCTTCCAATTTTTCATCATGCATAATATGTATAGGAGGTTGCATATTATCCTCCTCAACATCAATTTCAAGCTCAATGGAAGAATGTTTAACAGCTTCCACAAAATCATCAACAACATCGCTTGGTGTGGAAGTGTTCTCAAGCTTGAAATACACCTCTTGTTCAACTTCACCTAGGTCTTCAACCACTTCTTTTTCTTTAACAATCATAGCTTCCTCCGATTGTTCCAACGCAATGCAACATTCCTTATTTTCCACCGAAGTTTCCAATCTCTCCTTCATGCTATGCTCTTCAATTGGTTCTCCACATGTGGCCATGGGAGTATTTTGAGTGTTGAAGTAATGGGAAGCTAATCGATGCACTACCTCTTCCAAGGTGGCCATGGATTCTAGTGCCTCCCTTTGCATTTCTCTTTGTTCTTGAAGTAGCAAAGTGGGAGAATCATCAATTGGGGCTTGGGGTGGATAGGAGGGTTCATTATTTTGGAGGAAGGGTTCATAATAGGAAGGTGGTTCTTCTTGGTAAGGGTGTGGCGGTTCAACACTCTCCAATTTTTTCACTTGTTGCACAACGCACTCCACGGTTGCTCCTCCACAATCATCCTTAAACACATTTTGCTTGGGACATGAATCCCATGAGTCTATCTTTTGACAGATAGTTGCTTGAAGCCGGTCCATTGTTTCCTTAAGGCGATCTTGTTCCAACTTGCAAACATAGGTAAGATCATCTTGTTCTTGGATCAATGGACATGAGTACTCTTCCATGGGAGGTTGTGGTTGAAAGTTAAATTCATCTTGTGGGTGAAAATTTGCATACATTGGAGGTGGTTCATCTTGGTAATAGTATGGAGGGGGTGGTTCTTGTAGGTATTGAGGTTGGAATGGTGGTGGTTCTATGTATGGTTCATATGGCTCATATGGTTGTTGGTATGGTGGGTAAAGATTAGGGTCATATGAAGGTGTTTGGTAAAAAAAAAAGGCTTGTGAGTATGGTTGAGGATTATTGATAAACCACTATTTTATGGTTTATCTTGTGTTTATTTGAGTGGTTTCATCAAGTCTTTACCCACTTATTCACATGAATTGCATGATTTTACAATCCCTTCCTAGTTTTGTTCTATGGTTGAAAACTTGCTTCCTAGAGATCTTTAATCTGTGTATTTTAAATCTCCTTTATACCATTCGATGTCGTGATCCGTGTGTTAAGTGTTTCAGGCTTTATAGGGCAGGAATGACTTAGAAAATGGAGAGGAAGCTTGCAAAAATGGAAGGAACACAAGAAACTAAGGAGATGACCAGCGAGCATCGACGCGCACGCATGGCTCACGCATACGCGCGATATGAAGAAATTTGCAGCGACACGTCCGCGTGCCTGACGCGTGCGCGTGGATTGGAGTTCTGCAAGATGACGTGTGCGCTTGCTTGACGCGACCGCATGACACGCCAAAACGACCAGCGACGCATACGCGTGACTGACGCGTACGCGTGACGTGCGCGATCTGCATAATTAACAAAAAACACTGGGGGCGATTTCGGGCCGCGTTTTGACCAAATTTTCGGCCCAAAAACACATATTAAAGCCAGGAAACGTGCAGAGACTCAACACACATTCTCATTAGGATAGTTTTAGGTTTTTAAATCTGAATCTAGGGAAAAATTACTCTTCCTCTAGGTTTCCTTTACATTCATAGTTTTATAGTTCTATGCTTTGCTTTTGGATATTGAAGAGTCATCGCTTCCGTTAATGATACTATTCTAGTTTATTTTCTTACTTCCTATTTATTTATTCCATATTCTTAATTCTTGTTTAGAGTGGTAATTGGATTATTTTGGATTTATTAATGCAAAGGATTACTTTTATTTTTAATTAATTTTCAATCCCTATTTTATTTAATTTATCATGTCTTCTTCTTGTATTTCTATGAGCGTTATATTCATGTCAATGGAGTAGATCCCCTACTTGACACGGGGGTTGATTAAGAAGAGACACTTGAGTTGGAAGGCTTAAGTGATGGTTAAACTGGAAGTTGTTGGCTAGTTCTGTATTTACTAACACTAGACCTTCCCAAGGGAGAGGACTAGGATTTGCAAATAAGAGTTAGCTCAATCACTTGACTTTGCTTTATTTAGTAAGGGTTAACTAAGTGAAAACAACAACCTTTTTGATACTACACTTAAGAGATCCCAACAAGGATAGAACTTCCAATCAATCATTCCCCCAGTCAAGGCTTTTTATTTAGAATATTATAAATCTCTTTTAGTTTTTATTGCTTTAATTTACAATTGTTTAATTGTTCATTGCTCGACTCAAAAATCTCTTGGAAACTCCTGATTAATAAATTAGCACCCTTTTTTAGCAACTCGTTGGGAGACGACCTGGGACTCATACTCCCAGTATTTTATTTCTAAATTTTGTGACACCTTTCTAAATTGATGAGGCAGATTTTAGCTGGTTAAGAGCTATACTCGCAACGTAAATTCTAATTTGATTTCTTAATTAGCCGACTTACGCCTTACTCTATCAATTATGTTGAGGATAAGGCACATAAGCATATGGTGGGGCTTGTTGGTAGCTACAAGGAGGTCCATCATAGCTATTGGATTGACATGCATTAGGAGTGGAGTTATACCTATAAAAACCGGTGGTGGTTATTGCCAAGAAGGTTGTCCATAAGCTTGAGGCTCCACCCACCTTTGATTGTTCCATCCTTTATGCATATCCTCGAGCTCATTATAATCTCCATTTCCTACAACATAATTGTAACCACAGTCATAGCCAAAGTGATGAGAATTCATGATAGCAAGAGCAAATGAAGACAAAATCTATTAAGAAACAAAGAAAACCAAATCCTAAAACTAGCAAGAACTAATCAAAGAAACAAAAGGCAAACATATTCACAATATTCAGATATATACAATAACCAAAAACAAGCGCACATTTGCAATTCCCCGGTAATGGCGCCATTTTGATGAATAAATTACAAGAATTAAACTATAAGCTAAGAAAGCTCTTGACAAGGTATGAGAACTAGAAGTCCTATCATCATTGTCATCATCAATTGTGACATCAATTGTCCATTGCTCCCACTTAGTTAACCTCTAACTATAAAGAAAAGTCAAGTGGATAAATCAACTTGAGTCCACAAGTCCTAGTCAAATCCTAAGGAAGAACTAGAGTTAGTGTCATTCAAGTCAATTAGCAACTTCCAATTATCAATCAACAAAGGAGTTTGATAACTCAAGAGTCTCCAATTACTCAACCAAGGGCAAGAGGAGATAAATCTATTCTAAAATCCAACCAAGCATTTTGTCAAATACTTGGAAGGCATAAAAGGAAAGTACAACCAAATTGCAAGATATATAAATCTACAACTACTCAATTGCAAGGAATTAACAACAATAAAGAAAATCGACAATAAAGGAATCAAACATAAATTGCATTAAAGAAAAATAGAAGAAACAAGAGTGCATCAACATAAAAGTAAAGAATTACAAGAATTAAATGCTAAACTAGAGAAAGGAAAGGGAGAGGAACAAGAATTACAAAAGGAAAAAATAAACCAAAGCATGAATTTAACCTAGATCTAAGAAATCCTAATCTAGATCAAACCTAACTCTAAAGAGAAGAGAGAGCTTCTCTCTCTAGAAACTAACTAAAGCATTCCCTCCAAAATTCAATTATGACTCCTCCCCCCGCATTGAATCCTCTTGATTTCTGCATATAATAGGCTCAGAATTAAGTTCGATTTTGGCCTGGAAAGCCCAGAATTTACCCCCAGCGTTTTCACTTTAATGAAGTCGTGTACGAGCATCGACACGTACGCGTGGGTCACGTGTACGCGTCGCTTGGCAATTTTCTATCCACGCGTATGCACCATGCGACTTCAATTCCACGCGTGCACGTCATTGAATGCATCCCAAATCCTTGTTTTTCCATGATTTCTCCACTTGCATGCTTTTCTCTTCACTCCTTTGATCTATTCCTAGCCTTTTCAATCCTGAAATCACTAACAAACATGTCAAGGCATCTAGTGGAATCAAAGGTGAATTAAAATCAACCAATTAAGGGAATGAAAAGCATGTTTTCACACTTAAGCACAATTTAGGAGAAAATCATGAAACCGTACTATTTCATTGAATAAATGTGGGTAAAGTGGATAAAATCCACCTAAATTAAGCACAAAATGTACCACGAAGTAGTGGTGCATCAATAACCAATGTCTTATATACTCAATTCACTTTAGTTGTGGTTACCTAGGGTTGCTTGTGCCTCAACTTTTGCTTATTCTTTACTTGCAACCTAGAACTACTTGATTGAGGAATACATATTATTTCTTTTGCTTTTGTGGTTACCGTTTTACCCGGCCAATGTATTTTGTTCTAAACCGTGCGTATTTAGAATACACACATTGTCTTTTATTATACCACATAACTATGACTTTTCCCTCAATTCTTGTTTTATACAACAACTGAAGCCCCAGTGGCCACCAGCTGAAGGTGGAGCATCATGTCTCTTCACCCCCCGGATTGAGTGCATGCACGGAAGACCGTGCAACGTTTAAGTGTGGGGGAGGATCTACAAATTTTGGGACATAAATTTTCCTTTCTCAACACTTTGCACTATTTCCTAGTTTTTAGTAGTTTTGTCTTTTGTGAATATTTGTTGGTATTTCATTGCATTTTGCTTAGTTTGCATATATGTATATATCTTAGCTTGTTATAGTTTTATAGTAGTAAATATTTGTATTTGTATTTGCATGGTAGACTAAATAAGTTTGGGTAAAACAACAAAGAATTTCAAGAAATCTCTTTTTGGGCGTTCCATTGATTAGATTTGAAAACTTGTTTTTGAACTTGCTTGAAGTATTCTTTTTGGGACATAGAAAGAGCTTGAACAAAACACCTAGTAAAATTTGACCTTTAATTGTGTGGTTGCACATTATCAACCATAAAAACTATGTTCTTGTGTGTTATACTCATCTTATGATTGTGATCTTAGATTTGCTTGAATCTTTATGTCCTATATTTGTTGTTTTGAATGCATTTAGTATGATTGAGGCCATTTTTGAATTGAACTCACAAACCTATATGGCCAACCCTTACATTCACCATTTTAAACCCTTTTTGAGCATTTAAATCCCTTTGTTCTAATTTTAAGCACATCATTTGCCCTAAGCGGAAAAAATTATGTCCTTGAATTGTATCTTTGATTAGCTTGGGTTTGAGTGTGTGTGTTAATTAAGTATGGGGGAATCTGTGGGAAACATTGGTAGAAAGTTAGTTTGGGTGTTCATTGAGAATATTGGAAAAATGGGTAAACACTCATTCATTCATAATTTAAAACATATGCATCTTCTTTGGGATAATAAAAGAAAAAAATTTTGGTGTATATACCTTTTGAAAAAAAAATAATAATAATAAGAAAAGAAAAGAAAATAACAATGTAAATAAAGGATGCATATGTGTGTGAATTAAAAAGAAGATGCATGAGTGAATGTGAAAAAGGGAAATGAATGGGAAGTTAGGTTGGTTTCTCTTATGTGTAAATAGGTTAATATAGGATTAGGTGGGATACTTGAGCTAATCAAAGATCCAATCTATTAGTCTACTTAACAATATTAATACTACCCTTACTCTAGTCCCATTACAACCCTCTAAAGACCTCATGATATTTGCATTCATTCATTAATATTGGTTGATTGTTAGATGACTTGCAAATCTTTGAGAAACATGATTAAAGGAGGATTGAGTGATTAAGCCCTACACAGTGAGCGATTAGAGTGTAAACACATCCGGTGAGGGGTTCAATTGCTCAATTCTATGATTTCATCTCTCATATTGTGTCTTCTTGCAAGTTGCTACTTGGTTTTCGAAAATTTCAAATCAAATATTTGGGTGTGGATCATATTGCGTTAATTCCTTGCCTTGGCCCTAAGTTCCTGCTTTGGATTGCTTGAGATTCTTTTGTTTGTTTTTGCCAAACTCAATAGGAACCATAAGGTAGATATAGATAGTTAGCATTTAGTATAGTTACATACATGCTCTAAGTTGCATTAAATAAATTACTTCCCCCTTTATCCTTCTCCTTTGATTGTGATTAGCATGAGAACATGCTATTGTTTAAGTGTGGGGGAATTGATGAATCCATATTTGACGATATATTTTGGTTTGATTTGAGTTGATTTCCTCACATAAACCTACATTTATTCATCCAAATAGCATACTTTTGTATTTTCTCCCTAAATTGAGCTTAACTGTGAAAACATGCTATTTTGTGCTTAATTTAATCAATTTTATTCTACTTTCATTCCATTCAATACCTTGATATATTTGATGAGTAGTTTAAGGTTGACAAGGCTAATATGGATTGAAGAAGTGGTGGAAAAGCATGCAAAAGTGGAGAAAGCATGAAGAAGTGAAGTTTTGGAAGATTCAACATCCGTACGTGCGCACAAGCAATGCGTGCGCGCGCACAAGAACGAGCACGGCGACGCGTACGCGTGACACGATGCGTACTCGTGGGAGTGTATTTCTCCAGGTGATGCGTACGCGTGACCCACGCGTACGCGTGACCCGCGTCACGTGGCTTCATTAATGCAAATCGCTGGGGGCGATTTTGGGCCTCTAGGGCCCAGTTTTGGGACTTTCTGAAGCTGATTCTTGCTATATCAAGGGAGGCCTCATTCCATATGAAGGGGGGAGAAATTAAGGTTAGTTTAGCATTATGTAGCTTATTTTCTAGAGAGAGAAGCTCCCCCTTCTCTCTAGAATTAGGGTTTCTTAGTTTAATTTCTCTGTAATTTCTACTTTTAATTCTTGTTTTCATCTAGTTTCTTCAACTTTTCTTTATTTTATTGTCTTAATTTCGTTATGTTATCTTGTCAATTTCTCATTTTCCTTGCTTTTTATGTTCATGAACAGTATTGTTATTTTAATTTACATTTAATGCAATTTATGTTTTCATGTCATTTATTGTTTAATTGAGTTGCTATCTTTACTTTCCTTGCTTGGTAGTTGTATCATTTATTATTTCTTGTCATTTTAACATGCTCTCTTTTCATGCCCACCAAGTGTTTGACAAAATACTTGGTTGGCTTTTTACCTAGTTTTTTACACTCTTAGTTGGGAAATTGATGACTTTGGTGACCCTTGAGTCATAGATGTCTATTCTTGTTGATACATTGGAGTTGTTAGTTAATTTGGTTTCCCTTGACTATAAGTGACCCATTAATAGTGTTGACTAGGACTTAAGGATTGGAATCAACTATGCCTATTTGACTTATCCTCGATGTAGGGTTGACTAAGTAGGATTAACTCTTCATAATCATCATGTGTTTGTGGTCAATGGCTTGGATAGGTAACCTTAGCTCTCAATTACTGGCCAAGAGGTTTTATTGCACTTGGATTTTCTTTTTCTTGCATTTACTTGCTTTGACTTTTATTACTTTGACTTTTAATTTCTTGCATGTTAACTTACTTCCTTGCTATTTACATTTCTTGCTCTCTCTTGCATTCACAACCACCAATCCCTCCATAGCCAATAAAAAGAACATTTCATTGCAACTCCTAGGGTACACGACCCGGGACTTCAAACTCCCGGTTAATGATTTGTGTTTTGTATTGTGACAATTTTTTGAATTAACATTTGATTATGAGAATTCGTTGTTGGTTTGGACTACGCTACTAACAAATTGATTCTTGTTTTTATTGATTCTAATCTGACAATAAATTCTCTATTATCACACACCAAACTTGTAATCCACCAAACGTTTTGTCACTTTTGGTTCAATCATCATGAGGACTACTTTATTATATACTTTCAAACATAAACTCAAAATGATGCAGAGCATGGATCACTTATCATGAAATTCAAGACTTTAAGCAATTTGATTCTCATCATTCATACTTATAGCATATGTGGAACACCAAACTTAATGTTTGGCTATATACTTCAAGAAAATGCTTGAGTATATATCCTAAGATGTTTATATGTTCATTGATAAATCCCATTTTTAGGGTTTATCTTGTACTTAATTTAGTAAGTTTTATCTACTAAACTCACACTTATTCATATAATTCGCATGTTTTACATTTTCCTTCCTAATTTTGTGCTATGATTGAAAACATGCTTCTTTGGCCTTAAATTTACTAATTTTAATCCTCTCTTATTACCATTCGATGCCGTGATATGTTTATTAAGTGCTTTCAGGATTTATAGGGCAGGAATGGCTTAGAGGATGAAAAGGAAGCATGCAAAAGTGGTAGGAATACAAGAAATTGAAGGAATCTCTAAGCTTTCAAGCCTGACCTCTTCGTACTAAGTCGATCATAACTTGAGCTACAGAGGTCCGAATTAGGCGGTTCCAGTTGCGTTGGAAAGCTAATATCCGGGGCTACAAAATGATATGAAATTTGTCATAGTTGCCATGCAGTTAAGCGACGTGTATGCATGGATGATGCGTACGCGTGATCTTGCAAAATTTCAGCGACGCGTATGCGTGGGTGACGCATATGCGTGATAGAGCCACGTGCTGCACGTATCAGAAAATGTTGGGGGCGATTCTGGGCTATTTTTGGCACAGTTTCAAGCCCGAAAACACTGATTAGAGACTGCAGAGTGAAGGAATCAATCATACAACAATTCATTATTCACACATTAGGTTTAGATGTAGTTTTCTAGAGAGAGAGGTTTTCTCCTCTCTCTAGGTTATAGGGATTTTAGCTTTAATTCTTCTCAATTTTAGATTTATATCTTAGTTTAATTTAGTTTCTCTTCTACTTTTATTTGTCTTAGCACTCTAGTTTATCTTCCCTTATTGATTACTTTATGTTGCCAATTTAGTTTATGAATTCTCATGTTAGATTTGATTTTCTATTTAATGCAATTTGAGTTATTTCATGTTTATTGCTTCTTCCTTTATTTTTCATCATTGATGCTTACAATTGGTTGTTTAGATTTAATATTCCTTGCTAGTTTTCTCTGTTTTTATGTTATGCTTACAATTGGTTGTTTAGATCTAATATTCCTTACAATTTGGAAGGATGTTAGAGTAGGTTTTTCTCCTCTTGGCTTTGGTTGAGTAATTGGAGACTCTTGAGTTATCAAACTCCTTTGTTGATTGATAATTGAAAGTTGCTAGTTGATTTGAATCCCTCTTAAGCTAGTCTTTCCTTAGGAGTTGACTAGGACTTGAGGAATCAAATTGATTTATCCACTTGACTTTCCTTCATAATTAGAGATTAACTAAGTGAAAGCAAAGGGCAATTACCATCACAATTGATGATAATAATGAGGATAGGACTTCCAATTATCAATCCTTGTTAAGAGCTTTCTTAGTTATCAATTTATTTTATTATTATTTACACTTGTTTATTAAACTCAAAACCCAAAAAAGATATAATCCTATAACCATTTATAAATACACTTCCCTGCAATTCCTTGAGAGATGACCCGAGGTTTGAGTACTTCGGTTATAATTTTTATAGGAATTTGTTACTTGTGACAACCAAATTTTTGCATGAGAGGATTATTTGTTGGTTTAGAAACTATACTTGCAACGAGAATTTATTGTGAAATTCTAACCCACAAAAAATTCACTCATCATTCATCATCTTAGGGTGCCTTTAGGCACACCAAACTTAGAAGTTGATCATATGCTTCATGAAATGCTCAATGCAATTATCAAATTGTTTATGAAAGTCTGAATTCATGATAGAAAACTATTTATTATTATCACTGAAACAGGAATTGAAAAATGCTAAACATGGGCTGCCTCCCATGAAGCGCTCTTTTATCGTCACTAGCATGACGGTTGTTCTCTGATGAATCCATATTTGACGATATATTTTGGTTTGATTTGAGTGGATTTCATCGTATAAACCCACATTTATTCATCTAAATAGCATGCTTTTGTGTTTTCTCTCTAGATTATGCCTAAATATGAAAACATACATTTTTTGTGCTTAAATTAGTGATGTTAATCCCACTTTTATGCCATTTGATGACTTGACATGTTTGTTGAGTGATTTTAGGTCCTAGAGGAAAGTTCGGCAAGGCAAAAGTGGAAGGAAGCATGTACAAAGGGAGAAAAAATGAAGAAAACAGAGAAGTACACAGCCATGTGTGCGTACGCAAAACTCCCTGTGCGTACTTACAAGAGGAAATTTTAGCATGTGTGCGTACGCACAGGTACCAGCACATGACTTCATTAAAAAGTCACGTGGCTCACGTTTGGAGAGCCTTTTTTGCCCATTTCTGATGCCTTGGAGGCATATTTGAAGGGGGAAGCAACACCATATCATAACATACACTACCATACTTCATAGAATATATTTTAGGAGTAGTTTTATGGTAGTTTAGTTTAGGTTTTCTCTCACGAATTTCCTTAGGTTTAATTAGGGTTTGTAGCATTTTATAGTTCAATTTTGGCTTTGGATTTTTCTATCTTATTGTAAATATTTCTTTAATTTCTCTTTTATCACATTACTTGTTCTACCCTTTCTTGTATTTTCATTTCTTTTGTCAATATACGCATAGTTTGCAATTTTGAGTTTTGGTTGATGAATTTGATATTTAATGATTATTGCATGTTTATTTGAGTTGCCTTTGTTGATTTTGATCATTTGTGGTTCATAGTTTTTGTTATTTTCCCAATTTTGCCATGTTTTATAATTATTCCCACTATTTTTTTGATGAAATGCCAACTTTGATTATGGGGTAAATTTCCACCCCTTGGCTTGGGGGAAATGAGTTTATGGATTACTAGAGTCATAATGTCCAACATTTAGTGATAATTCTTGGGTTATTAGTTGTTATTGTTTCCACTAATGCTAGCTTCTTACTAAGGTAATTAGTAAGTTAAATAGGATTTGTGGATTAATAACAATTATGCTCACTTGACTTACTCTTCGATGTTAAGGGTTGACTTAGTGAGATTAATCCATCATAATTATCATAATTGTGGTTATGGCAAGGAAAGAATTCCATAACTCATCCCAATTCAAGGTTCCATTTATGTTTTAAACCACTTTTCTATCATTTTATAGTATTACTTGTCTAATTCCATACTTAGTTCTTTTATTCCTTTATTAGTTTATTAATTGCAATTTTGAATTGCTCTTTTATCTCTTTATTTGTTTACTTCAATCATTGAAACCCCTTGCTATCCACAACCAATTTTATGCACTCATTGGCATTAGTTCCTAGGGAAGAAGACCTGGGAGTCTAATACTCTCGGTTATTGTGTTCTGATTGTGACATCCTTTGAATTAACATTTGATTATAAGAATGCGTTGTTGGTTTGGACTATGCTACTAACGAATTGATTCTTGTTTTGATTGATTCTAAACTGGAAAAAATCTCTCTTATCAAATTTTGGCGCCGTTGTCGGGGAGCTAGCGCCATGAGTGTCATAGTTTTGGTTGATGTTAATATGTGAATAGTGTGAATGGATACTTTTTGGTTGTTTGTTTGCTTTTGTTGGTAATTAGGATTTTGTTTATTTTGTTAATTGATGTCTTTAGTTTTTATTCTCTATTTCCTCTATGAGTTATCACCCTATTGGTTTGGAGTTTAGTTGTGATCATTTTGTAGGGATTGATAACTTCAATTTTGGATTGGATCATGGGATTAGAACATAAATTTTGGAAGTAGCCACCTCCTCTATACTATAATGAACAAGACTCTCCCCAAGATGCATACCCAAACCAAGGATATGGTGGATCCCACTATGACTATATACCTCCACCATATGCCTATAGCCCATACCCTCAACATAACCCTCAATCACCATATTTTCAAACACTACACCAATACTAACAACCACATTCTTACATACCACCTCAAAACACCTACCAACATGAGTCACCTCCTACATATAACACCCTTCTCCCGAACTATGAACCTTCTTTTTCACCACAATATGAAGCTTTCCCACCCTTAGCCCAAGACCATCAAGACCTTCAAGCCTGTCTCCAAGTGCAAGAAGGATTTCGTAGAACACAAGGTCAACTTTTGGCTAGCATAGCCGAGGTAGTGAACCGTATAGTACTCTCACACTCATCCGATCAAGGCATTCCTCTTGGGAAATGTGAAAGGTCAACTAAAGATTATGGTGAAGAGGAGAGCATTGAGCCACAAGGAAAAAGAAGAAGGGTTAGAGCATGAAGTAAAACAAGAAGGAGAAAGTGGAGTATGTGAACTAGAGGAGAGAAAGGGAGAATTGGGGGAGATTGATCAAGATGAGAATTCTATCATTAATGATTTTTTGTCCTCCTTGGTTAATCCCCCTTATAATCCTAGTGAGCCTCTTCCCATTGAGTTTGAGAGAGACGTGGAGGTAGACTTCTCACAACCTCATTGCTATGATTTGAATGATGGGGAAGATGAGAAGGAGGTTGGTAAGGAAGGAATTGACAACCAAGAACATATTGAGTGGGTGACAATTTCACCTATAAACTTCATTGGCCCCCACCAATATGCTATCTTGGAGACGGACTACCAACTCAGGGTCTTTCTTGGGTTGGTGCATAGTGGAGAATGAAGTGTTGGTAGCCAAAGGACTCCAAGGATCATCAAGAAGGTTAATTCAAGAATTGGAGCTCAAGTGGGATGTCAAGCACAATTGGGTGATTTCTAGAGAGTGTTGGGGTGCTACAAAGGTCATTTGAGAGCGCGTCCATCCGGCTTGAAGCATAAATATCAACAAGAAGGTGACCAGATACCTAGAATATGGGATCCCGAAGGACCTATGAAGTACAAGTTTGGATGGAGATTTAAGTAGGAGTGGGAACACAAACCACCTTAACAAGAGTCTCCTCAACAAGTCTAAATTAAGGACTATAAACCAAAGTTCTAGGTGGGAGACACTCCACCATAGTAACATCTTTTTTACCCTTTCTCTTTGTTTATCGTCCTAGCTTATTACATTTTTCCTTGTCTTGGTTAGCTTAGAAGTAGTTTAATTGTGAGTTTAGTAGATTAATTTTAGTATGGATCATGATTTTGTGATGTTTTGAATGTTTTGGGGTTGAATTTTGGTTGAGCTAAGGCTTGGTGCTTTAGAATTTTGAAGAAAAGTTTTTGCAAAACAGGGCATGTGCGTGCACACACCCTTGTGCGCACGCACACCCTTGTGCGCACGCACACTACAACAAAATTTCACCCTCTGTGCGTACGCACACAAGCCTTTATGCCCCCTGTTCGCAGCGCCAGCACAGCATGTGTGTGGGTGCTCCCCTGTTTTCCTGCGCCCTGTGCGTGCGCACTGATGAGCGGATAATTTATACGCTTTTTGGCATTGTTTTTAGGTAGTTTTTAGTATGTTTTAGTTACTTTTTATTATATTTTTATTAGTTTTTATGCAAAAATCACATTTCTGGACTTTACTATGAGTTTGTGTGTTTTTCTATAATTTCAGGTATTTTTTGGCTAAAATTAAAAAACCTAAGCAAAAATCTGATTCAGAGGTTGAGAAAGGACTGCAGATGCTGTTGGATTCTGACCTCCCTAAACTCAAACGTGTTTTTCTGGAGCTACAGAAGTCCAGTTGGCGTGTTCTCAATTGGGCTGGAAAGCTAACATCTTGGGCTTTCCAGCAATGCATAATAGTTCATACTTTACCCTTTTCTGGTGTAAAACGCCAGAACTGGCACCAGAACTAGTTAAACACCCAAACTGGCATCCACGCTGGCGTTTAACTCTAGAAAAGGCCTATGCACGTGTAAAGCTCAATGCTCAGCCGAAGCACACACCAAGTGGGCCCCGGAAGTGGATTTCTGCACTATCTGCACTTAGTTACTTATTTTCTGTAATCCTTAGTGACTAGTTTAGTATAATAGCAATTTTTACTATTATTTTCAGGAGAAAAATCTTATGCAATTTTTCACATTTGGGAGGCTGGCCATTCGGCCATGCCTAGACCTTTTTCTCTTATGTATTTTCTACGGTGGAGTTTCTACACCTCATAGATTAAGGTGCGGAGCTCTGCTGTTCTTCATGAATTAATGAAAGTACTATAGTTTCTCTTTCAATTCACGCATGTCTCTTCTCCAAGATATACTCTCGTTCTTAATTCAGTTAAGTCAAAATGAACGGGTGACCCGTGACAATCACCCACTATCTTCATTACTCACTTAGCCAAGATCCGCGTGCCTGACAACCACAAGCGGTCTACATGATGTTCAATGTAGTCATTGGACGACAGCTGGAGTATAATCTCTTGGGTCTCTGATCCACGGATTTGACGTGCCTCTCCTAACAATAGAGCATTCGAATCCATGAGATTAGAACCTTCATGGTAGAGGCTAGAACCAATTGGCAGCATTCCTGAGATCCGAAAAGTCTAAACCTTGTCTGTGGTATTCCGAGTAGGAACTGGGACGGGATGACTGTGACGAGCTTCAAACTCACGAATGTTGGGCGTAGTAACAATGTGCAAAAGGATAGAGAGATCCTATCCCGACACAAGTGAGAACCGACAGATGAATAGTCGTGCGGTAGCTATGCCTGGTATTTTTCATCCGAGACGAGAGATCCGACAGATGATTACCCATACAGAAACTGTACCTGGACCATTTTCACTGAGAGGATGGATGGTAGCCATTGACAACGGTGACCTACCAACATACATTTTGCCATGGAAGGGAGCACGCATGATTGGATGAAGATAATAGGAAAGCAGAGGTTCAGAAGCAACAAAGCATCTCCAAACGCTTACCTAAATTCCCACCAATGAATTACATAAGTATCTTTATTTTAATTTACGTTTTATTTATCTTTTAATTATCAAAACTTATAACCAATTGAATCCGCCTGACTAAGATTTATAGGATGACCATAGCTTGCTTCAAGCCGGCAATCTCCGTGGGATCGACCCTTACTCGCGTAAGGTTTTATTACTTGGACGACCCAGTCCACTTGCTGGTTAGTTGTACCGGAGTTGTGAAAAGTGTGATCACAATTTCGTGCACCAAGTTTTTGGCGCCGTTGCCAGGGATTGTTCGAGTTTGGACAACTGACGGTTCATCTTGTTGCTTAGATTAGGTAACCTTCTTTCTTGTTTCAACCTTTATTTTCTTTTCAGAAAGTTTTTAAAAATATTTCAAAAAACAAAAATTTTTTCTTTTATTTTTCTTTTTTCCAAAATTATTTTCGTAAAAAAATTATATAAAATAAAAAAAAAGTTTTCGAAAAAAATTTTCTTCAGAATTTTTTAAGAATGAATTCCACCTTAGAGCTCCATGATGATATATTGAAGCTTGGTTGGCTATTAAGCCATGTCTAATCTTTTGGACTGAAGCTTCCACTTATCATTGCAGTTATTGGAGGAGCCTTTGGATTCTCATTTATAATTCTGTGCTAAAGCTTGGCTGGCCATTTGGCCATGTCTAATTCTTTTGGACCGAAGCTTTAGACTAACATTGCATGAATCCTGGAATTCTTATTAAAAATTTTGAATTTCTTTATTTTCTTTTTCCAAAATAATTTCGAAAAAATACAAAAAAAAAAAGAAATTTAATAAAATCATAAAAACAAAAAAAATTTGTGTTTCTTGTTTGAGTCTTGTGTCAAATTTTAAGTTTGGTGTCAATTGTATTTTTTTAAATTTTCTTAAAATTTTCAAAAATTCATGCATTGTGTTCTTCTTTGATCTTCAAGTTGTTCTTGATGATTTTCCTTGTTTGATTTAATTTTTCTTGTTTTGTGTCTTTTCTTATTTTTCTTGTGCATTTTCGAATTGTTAGTGTCCCTAGTACAAAAGTTCTTAAGTTTGGTGTCTTGCATGTCTTTCTTTTCTTTAAAAATTTCAAAAATATGTTCTTGATGTTCATCATGATCTTCAAAGTGTTCTTGGTGTTCATCTTGACATTCAAAGTGTTCTTGCATGCATTATTTGTTTTGATCTTAAACTTTTATGTTTTGATTCATTTTGTTGTTTTTCTCTCTTCTCATTAAAAATTCAAAAGTAAAAAAAATATCTTTTCCTTATTCTTCTCATAATTTTCGAAATTTTGAGTTGACTTGGTCAAAAATTTTTAAAATTTAGTTGTTTCTTGTTAATCAAGTCAAAATTTTAGTTTAAAAACTTTATCTTTTCAAATCTTTTTCAAAATCAATTCTTTTTCATTTTTTTACGATTTTCAAATTACATTCTTAAAATTTTTCAAAATCTTTTTCATTTTTCTTTTAATATTTTTGAAAATTTTAAAACTAATTTTTCAAAATCTTTTTCTTAATTTTATTTCATATTTTCGAAAATCCTTGCTAACAATTAATGTTTTGATTCAAAAATTTCAAGTTTGTTACTTTCTTGTTAAGAAAGGTTCAATCTTTAAATTCTAGAATCATATCTTTTAGTTTCTTGTTAGTCAAGTCATGAACTTTAATTTTAAAAATCAAATCTTTTTAATTTCTTTTTCAATTCTTTTTCAAAATAAATTTCAATCATATCTTTTTAAAATTTCAATTCCAAAATCTTTTTCTAACTCCTTATCTTTTCAAAATTTATTTTCAAATCTTTTTCAACTAACTACTTGACTTGTTTGTTTTAATTTTAAAAAGTTTACTATTTCTTATCCTTTTCAAAATCACCTAACTACTTTTCCACTTTTCATTTTCGAAAATCACTAACCACCTTTTCAAAAATCTTTTTAATTAACTAATTATTTTAGTTTTTAAATTTTCTTGTATTTCTTTTTCAAATTTTTGAAACTAACTTAATTAATTAAATAAAAATAAAAATATTTTTCTTTTCCCTCTTCTTAAAATTTGAATTCTTCTTATTCTCTCTCTACCTCATTCTTCTATTCTTCTTTTCCTCTGACACATAAAGGAATCTTTATACTATGACATAGAGGATTCCACTACTCTTTTTGTTCTCTTCTTTTTCATATGAGCAGTAACAAGTATAAGGACATTCTTGTTGAAGCTGATCCTGAACCTGAAAGGACTCTGAAGAGGAAGCTAAGAGAAGCTAAAGCACAACACTTCGGAGAGGACCTTACAAAAAATTTCGAAAAAGAAGCAGACATGGCAGCCGAACCCAACAACAATGGTGGAAATGTAAGGAAGATGCTTGGTGACTTTACTGCACCAACTTCCAACTTCTATGGAAGAAGCATCTCAATTACTGCAATTGGAGCAAACAACTTTGAGCTTAAGCCTCAATTAGTTTCTCTAATGCAGCAGAATTGCAAGTTTAATGGACTTCCATTGGAAGATCCTCATCAGTTCTTAGCTGAATTCTTGCGAATATGTGACACTGTTAAGACCAATGGGGTTGATCCTGAGGTCTACAGACTTATGCTTTTCCCCTTTGATGTAAGAAACAGAGCTAGGATATGGTTGGACTTACAACCTAGAGAAAGCCTGAACTCTTGGGAAAAGTTGGTCAATGCTTTTTTGGCCAAATTCTTTCCACCTCAAAAGATGAGCAAGCTTAGAGTGGAAGTCCAAACCTACAGACAGAAGGAAGGTGAATCCCTCTATGAAGCTTGGGAAAGATACAAGCAATTGATCAGGAGGTGTCCTTCTGACATGCTTTCAGAATGGAGCATCTTAGGTATATTCTATGATGGTCTGTCTGAATTGTCCAAGATGTCATTAGACCACTCTGCTGGTGGATCTCTTCATCTGAAGAAAACCCCTACAGAAGCCCAGGAACTCATTGAGATGGTTGCAAATAACCAGTTTATGTACACTTCTGAAAGAAATCCTGTGAATAATGGGATGACTCAGAAGAAAGAAGTTCTTGAGATTGATACTATGAATGCCATATTGGCTCAAAATAAAATATTAACTCAGAAAGTCAATATGATTTCTCAGAATCTGACTAGATTGCAAGCTGCATCCGGCAGTACTAAAGAAGCCTCCTCTAAAGGAAAAGCTTATGACCCTGAAAATCCTGCAATGGAAGAGGTAAATTACATGGGAGAATCCTATAGAAACACCTATAATCCTTCATGGAGAAATCATCCAAATTTCTCATGGAAGGATCAACAGAAGCCTCAACAAGGCTTCAATAATAATAATGGTGGGAGAATTCGGTTTGGCAATAGCAAACCTTTTTCATCATCGTCTCCGCAACAGACAGAGAATTCTAGGCAAAGCCTCTCTGACTTAGCAACCATAGTCTCTGATCTATCCGTGATCACTCTCAATTTTATGACTGAAACAAGGTCCTCCATCAGAAATTTGGAGGCACAAGTGGGTCAGCTGAGTAAAAGAGTTACTGAAATCCCTTCTAGTACTCTCCCAAGCAACATAGAAGAGAATCCAATGAGCGAGTGCAAGGCCATCAATATACCCAAAGTGGCCGAATGCACAGAGGGGGGAAAGGCAGTGAATTCCAGTGAGGAAGACCTCAATGGATGTCCACTGACCACTACAGAGTTCTTTATTGAGGAACCAAAGGAATCTGAGGCTCATATGGAGACCATAGAGATTCCACTGAATTTACTGTTGCCATTCATGAGCTCTGATGAAGATTCTTCCTCTGAGGAGGATGAAGATCTTGTTTAAGAGCAAGTTACTCGGTATCTTGGAGCAATCATGAAGCTGAATGCCAAGCTATTTGGTAATGAGACTTGGGAGGATGGACCTCCATTGCTCGTTAAAGAACTGAATACTTTGGTTCAGCAGAAATTACCTCAAAAGAAACCGGATCCCAGAAGGTTCTTAATTCCTTGCACCATAGGTACTATGACCTTTGAGAAGGCTCTGTGTGACCTTGGTTCAAGCATTAACCTCATGCCAATCTCTTTAATGGAGAAACTGGAGATCTTTGAGGTACAAGATGCAAGAATCTCACTAGAGATGGCAGACAAATCAATGAAACAGGCTTATGGACTTGTAGAGGATGTCTTAGTGAAGGTTGAAGGCCTTTACATCCCTGCTGACTTCATAATCCTAGACACTGGGAAGGATGAGGATGAATCCATCATCCTTAGAAGGCCCTTCCTAGCCACAGCAAGGGCTGTGATTGATGTGGACAGAGGAGAGTTAGTCCTTCAATTGAATGAAGACTACCTTATGTTTAAGGCTCAAGAATCTTCTTCTGTAAACATGGAGAAGATGCATGAAAAGCTTCATCCAATTCTCTCCATACAGAGTCAAGCAGAGCCCCCACATTCAAACTCTAAGTTTGGTGTTGGGAAGCCACCATCATGCTCTGAGTGTTTGTGAAGCTTTATAAGAGCTCATTGTCAAGCTACTGACATTAAGGAAGCGCTTATTGGGAGGCAACCCAATCTTATTTATCTATGTTAATTACTTTTTCATTTCATTTTCCATTGTTAGTTTATGTTTTCTTTAGGTTGATGATCATGTGGAGTCACAAAAATAGCTGCAGAATCAAAAACAGCACACCCTGGAGGACAGGCTTACTGGATAGCAGAATGGGCGTTTAACGCCCAGTCTGGCAGCATTCTGGGCGTTAAACACCAGAATTGGCAGAAAGACTGGCATTTAACGCCAGAAAAGAGTGTCTGGCTGGCGTTAATATGGATATATATACTATCTGAGCTACTATTGATCTGCATAAAACCCCATAAACCAAATTCAACTATCTGCTTAATAAGGATATATATACTTCTCTATTTCATTCTATCTTCTCTTATGTTTAATGCTTGCTTAGGGACAAGCAAGTTCTAAGTTTGGTGTTGTAATGACAAGTCATTTTAGCCTAGTATTAATAGTCTTTTTCTTTGTTTTTATTAGGTTTTATGCACTTTCTTGCATTCTAAGTAAGTAATTTGGAATAGAAATGCATGACTTCTTTGAATCAAACAACCGCCATTTAATTGATGCTAAATCATGAGGTTTAAGCTAAATTTAATTGATTTTTAATGATTTATAAACCTTGTGAATTTGGTGATACTTTGATTGGTTGTTTTGATTAATTGTAGGTGAAGAAAAGAAGAAAGAAGAAAGCGTGGCTTAAGAAACGTGGCCCAAGGAAGAAAAGAGTGTGGCAAAGAAAAGTGAGAAGCGTGGCACAATGAAGGAGGGAAGCCACAATGCTCTCCCCAAGAGCTCAGTGCTCTACAAAGGAGCACAACAATAAACCAAGGAAGCAATGTTTCAATGCTCTGCTCTCCTTGAGAGCTGAGCAAGAGAGCTGAGCACAATTTGAGAAACAAGAAACAAGGAAAGGAGAAACAATGCTCAGCTCTCCAAGTGAGCATTATCGGGCTTCCATGAAAAATAAATCAAAGGAAATAAGTTGCCAATGCTTGCTCCAAGGTTTGAACCCATGACCCAAGGGAAAGAGGGGAACGTTACTCCTTGCAAGGAAAATAAGTCAAAATTGGCCAAAATGCTCCCAACAAGTTTCGAACACGGAGGCTTCAACAAGGAAAGTGCGCTCCTAGCACCACTTGAGCACTACCCTAATGATGTCCAAGACTTGGCACGCGAAATATTTCAAGGGACTACGACGCCCCACACACAAGGCCCCAATGCTCAGCTCACCTTGTGAGCAGAGCATTCCCCTGGTGCCTTCCTCAGCCTAGCACGCTACGCAAGACTCCCCACACAAAGCTTCAATGCTCAGCTCCCCACTTGAGCTGAGCATCCTCCTGGAAGCAAATTCTCCATGGGCTGAAAATTCAATTAAAAATCCAACTTAATTCATTTCTTCACCAAATCAAAAGCCCATCCAAATTCTAAAATCCAAGAATAGAAAGTGTATAAATAGGAGCTAGTTTGATGTAATTAGGACCTCTAGACTTTACTTTGAATTTTTCTTTTGAACTTTCATTTTGGAATTTGAGTTTTTCTTTTTGAATTTAGATCTTAGAGAATTGGGAAGGAGAATTGATCTCTCTTCTTCCTTGTTCTTGCTTGAGCACTCTTTACTTTTCTTGCTTTGGATCTTGGGTGGAGAATTGAAGAACTTCTATTTCAATCTCACCTTGAGATCTCTTGTTTACTTTCTCTGCATAATTGAATTCCAATTTCTATTTACTTTACTGCTTCATCTTCTACTCTCTTTATTTCTACAATTTACTTTTTATTACTTCTCTTGCAATTGTTCTTGTTGGATCAAGGAAGGATTTGAGATCTAGACTTGTTTTCTAGTCTCTTCCACCCCTGAGATCTTCAACCATCTTTTACATTGCTGCAAATTAAGCACAAGTCATTTTCTGTTTACTCTTCAAGCATTTTCACTTTTCTGTTGAGATCTAGTTCAATTTAATTAATCCTCTACTCTTCTGTTTATTGCAATTTACCTTTGCTTGTTTAAATTCTGCAATCCCAACTCCCAATTCCTTTTATGATTCAAGCAATTTACATTTCTTGCACTTTAAGCTTCAGTTATTTACATTTCTTGCAATCTAAGTTTCTGCAATTTAGCTTACTTGTTCTTTAAGATTCTGCTTCTTTACTTTCCTGCTCTTTAATTTACTGCATTTTACCCCTCTCCCTTTACATTTCAAGCAATTTAGTTTCTGCCAATTGCAAACAACTCAACCAATACTTGATTCGCTTGACTAAATCAACCACTAAACTAAAATTGCTCAATTCTTCAATCCCTATGGGATCGACCTCACTCATGTGAGTTATTATTACTTGATGCGACCTGGTACACTTGCCGGTTAGTATTTGTGTGTTTGGAAATTCATTTTTCCACAAAAACACCATCATGTTTTTGGCGCCGTTGCCGGGGATTGATTAGGTTGACAATGATTAAGTAAGGTGGTGGTCTAGATTAAGCATTTTCTTTTTTTTTTTCTAAGCACACTAACTGTTTGAATTTTTGCTTAAGCTAACACTAACTTCACTCTAACAATAGAGTGTATAATTCTGGTTTTTAGTTCTGTGTTTATGTCAGGAGGAAAAAGCAATGAATCCACACCTTTTGATCCTGAAACACGTTGGAGGCTGAGAAGAGAACCAAGAAATGGAGGAAAATCTAACAAATCCACAAGTGGGAGTGGCCAACGACAATGGTCAACTCCAAAGTAGAGTATTGGCATCATATACATTTGCTAATCCAAGGCATTATGGGAGTAGCATCCTGACCCCAAATGTCGATGCAAATAACTTTCAATTGAAGCCCCAACTCATCACCTTGGTGCAGAACAACTGTTCCTATGGAGGAGGCCCCTTGGAAGATCCAAACCAGCACATATCCACCTTCCTGAGGATATGTAACACAGCGAAGACCAATGGTGTGCATCCTGACAGTTACAAATTGCTGCTATTTCCATTTTCCCTCAAAGACAAAGCCACTCAATGGTTGGAGTCATTTCCAAGAGATAGCATCAACAATTGGGAAGATCTAATGAGCAAATTCCTTGCTAAATTTTACCCGCCTCAGAGGATTATTAGATTGAAGACCGAAGTACAAACATTCACACTGATGGATGCTGAACCTCTCTATGAGGCATGGGAGAGATACAAGGCTCTAATCAAGAAGTGCCCTCTTGAGATGTTTAATGAATGGGATAAACTCTAAAATTTCTATGAAGGACTGACAATGAAAGCTCAAGAGGCACTTGACTATTCAGCAGGAGGCTCAATGCAACTCATGAAGACAGCTGAAGAGTCCCAAAACCTCATTGATATGGTGGCAAACAATCATATTTCTTTGCTCATCAGAGACAACGCCAGCCATCACAAAGGAAAGGAGTGCTAGAGTTGGAAGGAGTAGACACCATCCTAGTTCAAAACAAGATAATGCAGCAGCAGATTCAACAACAATTTGAGCAGATGGCCAAGAAAATTGATAGACTGCAAATTTCTGCAGTAAATACACAAGGCCAATCTCAAACCTCACATGGGTGGAATCAACCTGAAGAAAGTCTTGGGACATTCAATTATGAGCAACAAAGCCCTGAGCAGGTGCAATGCATGAATAACACTTCAAGTTCATTTCAACACAATTTTCATGGTGATGCACACAAGACACCCTGGAAGACTCATTCTAATTCAAGGTGGGGTGAGCATCAGAATCAAAGACAAAGGGACTTCAACTCTGGCAGCCTCAGCAACACAAACAACCATAACCATTCATCCAATAATACTAAACAATTCAAAAATTCACAAAACACATATCACCAACCCCATAACGACTCACAAAACCACCAGAATAACTTGTCCACATCCACATTCCACCCACAAAATACCCTCGCAAATGGTTCAAACAATTTCCAGCAACAACCATCTTATTTTACACAACCACAACCAAATCCAAACTCTCAAAGAATCTCTAGTCTGGAGATGATGATGGAGAAACTAATGAAAAATCAAGAAGCAGTAAGAAAAGATCAAGAGATGGCAAGCAAAAACCAAGAAGTGTCAATCAGAAACCTTGAGAGGCATATGGAAAAAATGGCTAAACGAATCGCAGAGATGGGTGAGAAGCAATCAAATGCATCCCCTAGTGCCACTCAAGACCACCCAAGGGACAAAGGAAAAGCTACAAAGTGGGAGGAGTGCAAAGCAATCATAGTGGGAAGTGAGAAGGAAGCCATCAATCAGGAAGAATACAACAGACAAGTTCCACAAGAAGAGACAGAAGAGAGAAGTGAAGAGGAGAGAAAGACTAAGAATGCAAAAAACTCAAAGAGAGACAAGGACATCCTTGAAACACAGCTACAAGAGAAGAAGGAAGAGGTGAATCACCAACACACAGCTTGCCATAGGAGGACTTGCGTGCGTGAATCAGAAAACATAGGAAAGCAGAATTTCAGAAGACAAAGCATCTCCAAAACTCCAACATATTCTCCATCATTGCACAATAAGTATTTATATTTATGCCCTCTCACTTTTTACAATTGAACTTGAAAAACACTATTGTTGGCATCCTGACTAAGAATAATAAGATAACCATAGCTTGCTTCAAACCAACAATCTCCGTGGGATTCGACCCTTACTCACGTAAGGTATTACTTGGACGACCCAGTGCACTTGCTGGTTAGTTGTGCGAAGTTGTAAAAGAGTAATGTGAACATTGACATTACAATTTCATGCACCATCTCTCACCTTGCTTAAAAGAAAATTTTAATTGAAAAGAATTGAAAGATAAAGTTATATAATAAGAATAGTTCAATTATTTTGATGTGGTGGTATTGCTTTTATTTCTGAATGTAAGAATAAACAGTGTATATTTGAAGTTGAAATTAAGAATGTTGGCTCTTGAAAGAATGATGATAAAAGTGAAGTATTACTGGTAATCTGAAAAATCTAAAAATTAACTCTTGAAGCAAGAAAACGTAGCAAAAAGAAAAAGAAAAAGCATGTTGCAAAAGAAAAAAAAATTATATAAATATGCATGCAAAAATAAAATGGCAAAAAAAATAAAATAAAATGAAAAAAATAAGAAACAGAAAAAACCAATAGCTCTTTAAACTAAAAGGCAAGAGCAAAAAGCCAATAACCCTTTAGAACTATGGACACCTCTATCTGAGGATTCTAGCCAAGCTGAGTCATAATCCGAAAGGGTTCACCCAGTTAAAGTGTCTGTGGCATTTATGTATCTGGTGGTAATACTGGAAAACAAAGTGCTTAGGGTTACGGCCAAGACTCTAAAAGCTGTGTTCAAGAATAAAAAAGAATTGAACTAGGAACATCAATAATATCATCTGGATTCTAAGTTCCTAAAGAGACCAACATTTCTGAGTTTCAATGAATAGTGAGATGCCAAAACTATTCAGAAGAAAAAAGCTACTAAGTCCCGCTCATCTAATTCAAACTAAGCTTCAATGGAAACTCTGAGATTTATTGTAACTTACTCTTCTTTTTATCTTACTGTTTTTTAGTTGCTTGGGGACTAGCAACAGTTTAAGTTTGGTGTTGTGATGAGTGGATATTTTTATACGCTTTTTGGCATCATTTTCATATAGTTTTTAGCATGTTTTGTTTATTTTTTATTAAGTTTTCATATGTTTTAGTGTAAAATTTACATTTTTGTATTCTACTTTGAGTTTGTGTGTTTTTTGTGCAATTTTAGGTATTTTCTGGCTAAAATTGAGGAGCTGGAGCAAAAGTCAGATTCAGAAATAGAGAAAGCACTATAGATGCTGTCTGGATCTGACCTCCTTGCATTTGGAAGAGCTTTTCTAGAGCTAAATATGTCCAAATAGAGAGTTCTAAATTTCTATGGAAAGCTAACATCTAGAGCTTTCTAGAAATGTATAATAGTCTATACTTTGCTTCAAAATAGAAGGCCCAAAACTAGCGTTGAACAGCAGCCTCCTGCCCTAGTCCAGGCGTCCAGCACCCAAAGGAGGAAACCGGCGTCCAAACGCCCAAAGAGGATCCCCTAGCCAGTGTTCAATGCCCTAGAGGCCTCATAGCACGTGGATCTCAATCAAGCTCAGTCCAAACACTCACCAAGTGGGCCCCGGAAGTGAATTTTAGCACTAAAAATACTATTTTACCCTTTTCATGTAATCCTCAGTCATTAGTTTAGTATTTAAGGGATATTTTACATAATCTTAGAGGACTTTTATGCCATATTTTCGTGTATCATTGAGTTTTCTATCAGTATGAGTTTCTAAACCTCCTAGGTTGAGGGGAGGAGCCCTGCTAAGTTTTATGGATTAATAAAACTATTACTGTTTCTCTTCAATCCGTGTTTGATTCAATTCTAAGATGTATCTTCATTCTTCAACTTGATGAATGGGATGACCCGTGACAATCATCTTTGTTCTTCGTACTAAGACGGTGTGCCTGACAACCAGCCGTGTTCTTCTTAGGTTCGTGTGAATATGTAACTGGAAAGCATCGAACCACCAACTTGATTATACATCTCTTAGACGGCTAATCCACGACTTTGTTGGAGACTTCTCGAGACACCAGTTCAGCCGAGGTATGGGGAGATTAGGGTCTCTTTAGTAAAGGCTAGAACCCAAAGGCGCATCATTCTTTGATCTAGAATATCTAACCTTGTCTGTGGCATTTTGAGTAGGATCATTAAAGAGAATGGATTGCAGGAGCTTCACCCTTAATCAGAATGGATCCACACTAACCATGGGGTTCAGATCTGGAGGAGCATTGGCGACCGCGACCATTCGGCGCTGATCACATACAACCTGCCATAGAAGAAATCATTCACAATTGAAGAAGACAGTAAGACCAGAGTTAATCCAGAAGGATAAAGCATCTCCAAGCCTTAACTATCTTCTTATCATTATAATCAGGTCAACCTAGTTCAGATCTCCTTATTTTCTTTTATGCAATTAACCAAACCATCTTCCTTTCTATTCGCCTGACTAAGATCTACAAGATAACCATAGCTTGCTTCAAACCACAATCCTCGTGGGATCGACCCTGACTCGCTCAGGTATTACTTGGATGACCCAGTGCACTTGCTAGTACAGTTGTACGAAGTGTGGGGATTCGTGCACCAAGTTTTTCGCGCCGTTGCCGGGGATTGTTCAAGTTTGGACAACTGACGGATTATCTTGTTGCTTAGATTAGGTATTGTCTTTAATTTTGTTAAAGTATTTTATTTTTATTTTCTTCTTCTTTTTTTCGAAAAAATCAAATTTTTTTTAAAAAACTTGTTTTCTTTGTTTAATCCTTATTCTTGGTTTGAGTCGTTTGATTTTTTTCTTGTTGAATTTTCAAATTTCTTAAGTCTTTCTTTCTAAAAATTTCAAAAATAGTGTCTTTTGTTTGAGTCTTGTGTCAATTTTTAAGTTTGGTGTTTTCTTGTGTATTTTCTTTAATTTTTCGAAAATTTTGTCTTTGGTTTTTAAAATTTTTAAAATTTGGTGTATTTTGCATGTTCTTGTGTTCTTAGAATTTTTGAGTTCAGTTCTTGGTGTTCTTCTTGATCTTCAAAGTATTCTTGTTTTTCTTTTTGTTTTGATCTTAAAATTTTTAAGTTTGGTGTCTCTTTGTGTTTTTCCTTCTACTTTTTGCATAGTAGGTGCTTTAGATCTAAAAATTTTAAGTTTGGTATCTTTTTTTTGTTTTTCTCTTTCTTCATTAAATTCAAAAATAAAAAAAAAATAAAATATCTTTTCTTATCTTTCATTGAAATTTTTGAAAATCACAAGCAATTTTTCAAGATTTTAATTTCAAAATTTTTATCTTATCTTATGTTGGTTTTAAATTTCAAAATTCAAATCTTTTTAAAAATCATATCTTTTTCAAAATCTTATCTTATCTTTTTATCTTTCATAAAAATTCAAAAATCTTATATTATCTTATTTTAAATTCAAAATTTAAAATTCAATTTCAAAATTCGAAATTTCAAATTTCAAAGTTCAAAATCAAACTTTCAAAAATCAAATCTTTTTCAAATCTTTATCTTATCTTGTTTCAAATTCAAAATTCAAATTTCAAAATTTAAAATTCAAAATTTGATTTTTACATTTAAAATTTAAATTTCCAATCATTTTAAATTTTAAAATTTATCTTTTCTTAACTTCTTTATTTTATCTTTCTTACCTAACTTATCTTATCTTTTCTATCTTATCTCCTTTTAAATTTTTAAAATTAAATCTTTTTCAAATCTTTTCAATTCTTATCTTATCTTGTTGACTTTTTCAAATATTTTCAAAATCAAATCTTTTCTAATCTTCTATCTTTTTTTTGTTTTCAAATCTTTCCTAATTGTTTACTTGTTTACTCTCTCTTCTTTTTCAAAACTTAACTAATTCTTCTCTCTCCTATTTTTGAAAATTATCTTCTATCTATTTTTTCTATTTTCAAAAATTTATCATTTAATTTTCAAATCTTTTTAAATTTATTAACCTTTATTTTCGAATTACATAAATAAATAAAACAAAAACAAAAATATTTTAATTCCTATTTATCTTTTCTACTTCTAATTCTTCTCCTCTCTTTATTCGAATTCTTTTTCTACTTCTTCTATCTTCATTCTTCTTCCTCTTCTTTCTTCACATCTCACATGGAGTCCTCTGTTCTTGAACATAGAGCTCCCATTATCCTTTGTCCTTGGTTTTTTCTTTTCTTGTTTATGATCAGGAACAGGGATAAAGAACCTCTCTTTAATCTTGATCCTTAACATGAAAGAACTTTAAGGAGGAGCTTACAACAAATTAAAGCACAACACTCCAGAAGAAAACTTTCAGAAAATTTTGAACAAGAAGCTGAAGACATAGCCGGACATGAAGGAGAGGCAAGAAAGGTTCTTGGTGACTTCACCATGCCTATCTCTGACTTTTATGGCAGAAGCATTGGTGCACGAAATTGTGATCATCGATGGTGCCAACAACTTGGTACGCACAATTGTAATCTCAACTCTTTATCACAACTCCGCACAACTAACCAGCAAGTGCACTGGGTCGTCCAAGTAATAAACCTTACGTGAGTAAGGGTCGATCCCATGGAGATTGCCAGCTTGATGCAAGCTATGGTCACCTTGTAAATCTCAGTCAAGCGGATTCAAATGGTTATGGAGAATTGATAATTAAAATATGAATAAAACATAAAATAAGATAGAGATACTTATGTAATTCATTGGTAGGAATTTCAGATAAACGTATGGAGATGCTTTGTTCCTTCTGAACCTCTACTTTTTTATTGCCTTCATCCAATCATTCGTACTCCTTTCCATGGCAAGTTGTTTGTTGGGTTTCACCGTTGTCAATGACTACCTCCCGTCCTCTCAGTGAAAATGTTCCAAATGTGCTGTCACAGCACGGCTAATCAGCTGTTGGTTCTCGATCATGTTGGAATAGGATCCATTGATCTTTTTGCGTCTGTCACTACGCCCAACACTCGCGAGTTTGAAGCTCGTCACAGTCATCCCTTCCCAGATCCTACTTGGAATACCACAGACAAGGTTTAGACTTTCCGGATCTCAGGAATGGCTACTAATGATTCTAGCCTATACCACGAAGGTTCTAATCTTAGATTAGAAACCCAAGAGATACACATTCAAGCTTGATTGCATATAAAACCAAAGTGGTTGTCAGGCACGCGTTCATAGGTAAGAATGATGATGAGTGTCACAGATCATCACATTCTTAAGGTTGAAGAACGAGTGTATATCTTAGAGAAGAAATAGGCTTGAGTTGAATAGAAAAACAATAGTACTTTGCATTAATTCATGAGGAACAGCAGAGCTCCACACCTTAATCTATGGTGTGTAGAAACTCTACCGTTGAAAATACATAAGAACAAAAGATCTAGGCATGTCCGAATGGCTAGCCTCCCAAAGCGTGAACATACAAGCTCCAAGATGAAAAGTATGATCCAGTGTGTAAAATACAATAGCAAAAGGTCCTATTTATAGAAAACTAGTAACCTAGGGTTTACAGAAATGAGTAAATGATGCAGAATCCACTTCTGGGCCCACTTGGTGTGTGCTTGGGCTGAGCATTGAAGCTTTCACGTATAGAGACTTTTCTTGGAGTTAAACGCCAGCTTTGGTGCCAGTTTGGGCGTTAACTCCAGCTTTTATGCCAGTTCTGGCGTTTTGATGCCAGAATTTTTATGCTGACTTGGAACGCCGGTTTTGGCCATCAAATCTTGGGCAAAGTATGGACTATTATATATTGCTAGAAAGCCCAGGATGTCTACTTTCCAACTCAATTGAGAGCGCACCAATTGGGCTTCTGTAGCTCTAGAAAATCCACTTCGAGTGCAAGGAGCACTACAAGAAAAATACCCATTCAGCCACACTTTTTTTAAGCTACATTTGAAAAGCGTAGCCTATTCATAGCATAGGCTACGCTTTTCTCCGTGTTGCCTTTTTATAAGAGAAAAGTATACACAAATGCGGCATCATTTAAAAAGCGTAGCCTTAGGTATTATAGAAATCACTTATAAAGCGTAGCCGTAGGTTGATATCTATAGCTTCACTTTTCGTATCAAAGGAGACGCTTTTAAAGGATAGCCTATTTTTTAAGTTTTGGGTGCACTTAAAAAGCGATGCCTAATGTATCTAGAGTAAAAAATTTGACACTTAGTGAAATTTTTTCCTCTTTCCTGAAAGCAAACTCATCACACTTAGTAAAATTTTTGTGATTCAATTCCCTCCAAATGTCACTCAATCACCTTCGTCCTCTTTCGTAAACCCTCAGTCTCACTTTTTCCTAAAAGCTCACTCATCACTTTCATCACCTTCATCGCGAAGTAGAAGCCCTCGCCATCGTTGCCCTACAAGAAGAAACCCTGTAACTCTCGCCATTGACCGTCGTCGCCTCCCACTCCCCACTCACCCCCCACTCCCCACTACTGACCGACACTCCTCTTCACCATCGCTTGCACTGATCGTCGTTGTGCCACCCTCGCCATCGTCGCTGAGCCGCTCTCACCATCGTCGCTGCGCCGCTCTTGCCATCGTCATCTCCATGCTTCTCATCTTCGTTGTGCTCACATCATTGAATAGGTATGTATTGATTTCTATTTGCTTCTGAAATTGATCAGAGGCTTAGGGTTCCTATTTTAGGGGTTTTAATTTGGGGGTTTTAATCTGTGAAATATGGGTTTGTGAACTGTAATTTGATTACATGCATGCTATTGTTGATGAAGATTTGTGGTATTTTAGGGTTTGTTTCTTAGAATGAATCCAAATGCAGCGTTAATAAGTTTTTGTTTCTGTGATTTCTCAATGAATAAGTTGGCTTCTCCTTCTCTGTTTTCAGCTTCCGTTTCTGTTTTCTCAATGAATAAGTTGGTAGAAACTCACCAATGAATTGTATCATATTGCTTTCCTGGTGGGTGCCGACTCTGAACAAAATTTTCAAGTTTAAATGTAACAATAGCAAATAGATCACTTTGCTCTGCAGACGACATATCTTTCAAAATTCGTTTTGCATCTTCATTTGATGAAACAGTAGTACTGTTCTCTGAATTATCTGCATGGTCCTTGTCCTTTGAATTATCTGCATGATCCTTGTCCTCAAGTTTGGAAGGCTTTGCACGCTTATTTCCAGTAGATTTCAATCTAACAGCTTTTCTCATATTCCAATATGCATTACAATCATTTTAGATGCATGACAATCATTAGTATTAGGGTAGTTGTTTTGGATTATTTATGTTAAACTATTTTGACATATATTATGTATTAAATATAAATACTTAACTCAACAGTAATGTGGAATTTTCTTATTAGGCACATATAGTGGAAATGTGGAACATTATTGTTAGAAAATATATATGGACAAACATAAAGTTTTTTGTTGCTAACTAAGCAATAAGAATGGTTTTTGTTTTGCCCTAATACAAATGAGCTTGGTGCTTGTAATGGATTAGTTATACTTTGGGTTTTGTAAAAAGGATTAGGATGAAGTATTGAAGTTACCTCCTTCTCTCTTTATATGTGACTATATGTTAATCAATTATTGTCAGGATTCTGAGGAGTGCTTTTATTTATTCTTTTTGCTTGTTTTGGCTAAAGTCTTTCTGACTCAAGAGCTGTAATCTTGTAGAACTTAATAGGAAGGAATTTGATTCAAGAGCTGTAATCTTGCATGTTTCTAAATTCTAAGTGGTCGGTTCAGTCCCCTATTACAGCTCTTTTCCATTTCTTGAAGATAAGTATTGTTCATAAGTATAGCAATGGTCGTACTAATCAGGTGAGTTGCAGAAGGATCTAAATGTGGGTGTAGATGGTGAACTAGTGAAGTCAAAGTTTATCAAGTGATTGCCCTAATATTGAATATTGAATGGCAGGGTCAACAAGATTTCACGTTCAGAAATCAGAGGAGGAATGGAGGGCCATTCTCTGTCTGTCTCTGTCTGTCTCCCGCATGAATTCACAGACAGTAGAGAGAGGGCAAGGAACAGAGGAATAGCCAAAGCACCAGGGAGCAAAAACAGGAGTGTTCTTCAAGTTTTTGGCTCTTCATCAACCATAGCACCAAGAGAAAGAGAATGATGGCCAAGGAGGGAGCTGACTGGAGCTTAAGAGGGAGCTGCGTTCCACTCACCCAACTGTTCTTCGAGTTTCTTTGCTAGGTAAGGACAGCGACTTCATCTTCTTTCTTTTCTCCTCTAATTCAAAATTCTGATAATTCTCTTGCTCCATTTTTTTTTTCAGTTTATTCAATTTCTGTTAACACAACTACCACCACAAGCAAAGAGAGGTGAGTGATTTTCTCTCCTCTGTGTTTAATTTGGTCGAATGGCCTTGTGAAATGTAACCAAAATTCTGGTTCTTGGAACGGTTAAGGTTTGGGCTCAAGAGAAAAACAGGGACAAGTCTTGTGTATTTGATCAACAAAAAGGTAAGGGTTAGAATAGTTAGATATTGATTTTAGTTGTATTTGGTGATTAAATGGCAGAAACCTTTCCATTGAGTATGCTTATTGACCAGTCAGCTGCTTGATTCTTGGATTTGTATGTGAATGATTGTTGCTTTCTTAATCAGCATAGTTTACTTTGTAGTGGTAAATGGTAATGTTCTAATAAACAAAAATCAAGTACTAATGGGGACTATTATTCATTTGTCTAGAGTAGTTTACTGATTTCATGTTAATTATTTTTGTTTCATGTGGATTATATATGCTGCAGTATTTTCGTGGCTCATTGCAATTTGTCAACTATTGTAATAACCAATTAGTTTGGAAGATGGCGCATCATTAGAATTCCTAGGTTTAAATAAAGGAAGGCATTCAGTTACACAATGAGAAATTACATACTAAATGTGGTGTCCCTTGATGATCCGTTTTAGTCGTTTCAGGATACTTTCTTGAGCTAATTCATTCTAAATGTGGTGGTTAGAGTAGTCTTTTTAACATGGTATTTTTAACTTAAAAAACTGCTCTGCTTCATTAGTGCTTCTGATCACTCTTGCTGGTTTCATTAGTGAATTTAGTTTATTATGCATATTATTTTTTATTATAAGGCATATTATTAGTGCTTTTGATTACTCTTGCTTATTTAATTTTTATTAGTGCTTCTGATCACTTTTGATTCCGAAGGATATGTGTGTGTGTGTGTGTGGCTTTTGATTTTAGGCAAGGTTGGAGTTCCCCGGCAATTGTTTGTAACAAAAAATCAATCTACTATCCCTTATGAAATCACTAAGGCTGGGATGAAGTTACCATTAGGTACCTATCTTTATTTTCTCATTGAGGTCTGTACTTTCTTTTGATTAGGGTGATGATTATTTAGAACGTGATGTTTTATTAACTGAGATATATGTAGCATTTCAGAATCAAGCCAATCAACCAGGGTAAACAGAATCTATACATAGACATTTTTTTATTGCTGTTATGCTCCCATATAATTCACATATAGTTTTTTTTTTATTATGGTTATGAAATCAGGGTTCTGATTTTCTGGTCTTCTGAAGGATATGTGTGTGTGTGTGTGGCTTTTTTCCATTTTTTCTGAATTACTTAAAATGCACAAGTGTTAGCTTGGATCTGTCTTTTGGTTGGTCATCCTAATAAATGGGGTTGCTTGGTAGTTTAGTATTGAGGGTTGTTCTACCTGCTCTGTTTAACTGATATAGCTTCTATTTTCATAATGGCCATAAGCCCATAACATTTCGTTTCTTACTCTCTCTTGATGACTTTATATTATCTGATATGCCTTTAAGATATCATTCCGATGAATACTTTTAACTTTAATTGTTACCAACTTATTTTGTTCTATTTTTGGTCAGATCTCAATGTTTTCCAATACAAATTACTGGTTGGCCATTGGACTTAATGGCTTATGCTTATTTAGATGTTAGTCCTCCAAGCATGATAGCGCGATCTGAAGAGGTATGAACTAAACTAACTTTTCTGATATTGTTGTTGTAGAACTCAACTAGTGATTCTTTTGACAGATGGCTGCAGCAGCATCAAATAAAAGTACCGCCAAGAAAGATTTGAGATATCCTGAAATAGAGGAGCAAGCATTGTGCGAATCCAGTATATCAAAATACAACAATAATTTGTAATCCTCCTTATATTCATTGATACATGGAAAGTAGTAGTTTAGACATGTTTCATTTTTTTTACTCTATTGTTGAGTGATTGTTCAATTGGATAGTTGGATCCATTGTTTTATGTACTAATATATTGTAACATTACAATGCTTGTGAATCTTTAGAATGTATTTGCTGTCTTTTGCTAGAATATTTTTTAGTTTAATAAAATTGTGTATTTATTTTTATTTTATAATATTTAACTTATTTAATTAAAAATACATAATTATATATATAATCATATTATTAAATATTATGTTGTACAAAAAATTATTAGAATTTTATATATATATATATATATATAGAAAATATAGAAAATAAAAAAAATAATGAGGGACCTAAGGCTACACTTATATAGAGTAGCTATAATATACAAAAAAAAAAGAGGGACCTAAGGCTACGCTTATAAAAAGTAGCTATGGTATACAATATGATTACGCTCTACAAGTGATGCAGTAGTGTTAAAAAGCGTAGCCTATTCTAGAAAAATGAAAGTTAAAAAGCGTAGCCTTTGGTCCTGGACAGCATCACTTGAAAAGCGTAGCCTATTCTCAAAAGTCAAAAGCGTAGCCCTTGGTGCAGAAAAGCGTAGCCTTTGAGAATAGGCAACGGCCGAATAGGAATCACTCCAAAAAGCGTAGCCGTAGCCCAAAAAGCGTAGCCGTAGCCTAAGGCATCATTTTTTTTCACTTTTGGCTACACTTTTCAAGTGTACCTGAATGGGTGTTTTTCTTGTAGTGGAGGTCAGAATCCAACAGCATTTGCAGTCCTTTTTTAGCCTCTGAATCAGATTTTTGCTCAAGTCCCTCAATTTCAGCTAGAAAATACCTGAAATCACAGAAAAACACACAAACTCATAGTAAAGTCCAGAAATGTGTTTTTTGTTTTAAAACTAATAAAAACATAATAAAAACTAACTAAAATATACTAAAATCATACTAAAAATAATGCCAAAAAGCGTATAAATTATCCGCTCATCACAACACCAAACTTAAATTGTTGCTTGTCCCCAAGCAACTAAAAACCAAATAGGATAAAAAGAATAGAATATACAATGAATTCCAAAAACATCAATGAAGATCAGTTTTAATTAGGTGAGCGGGGCTATTAGCTTTTTGTTTCTGAACAGTTTTGGCATCTCACTTTATTCTTTTGAAGTTCAGAATGATTGGCATCTATAGGAACTCAGAATTCAGATAGTGTTATTGATTCTCCTAGTTCAGTATGTTGATTCTTGAACACAGCTACTTTATGGGTCTTGGCCGTGACCCTAAGCATTTTGTTTTCCAGTATTACCACCGGATACATAAATGCCACAGACACATAACTGGGTGAACCTTTTCAGATTGTGACTCAACTTTGCTAGAGTCCCCAATTAGAGGTGTCCAGAGCTCTTAAGCACACTCTTTTTGCTTTTGGATCACGACTTTAACCGCTCAGTCTCAAGTTTTCACTTGATACGTTCACGCCACAAGCACATGGTTAGGGACAGCTTGGTTTAGCCGCTTAGGCCAGGATTTTATTCCTGTGGGCCCTCCTATCCACTGATGCTCAAAGCCTTGGATCCTTTTTATTTTACCCTTGCCTTTTGGTTTAAAGGGCTATTGGCTTTTTCTGCTTGCTTTTTCTTTTTCTTTTTTTCTCTCTCTTTTTTTTTCTTTTTCGCCATTTTTTTCTTTTTTTTCGCAAGCTTTTCACTGCTTTTCTCCTTTTCAGATTATCAAATAACATTTCTCCTTTTCAACCATTCTTTCAAGAGCCAACAATTTTAACATTCATAAACAACAATATCAAAAATATGCACTGTTCAAGCATTCATTCAGAAAAACAAAAAGTATTGCCACCACATCAAAATAATTAAACTATTTTAAAATTCAAAATTCATGTACTTCTTTTTTTTCTTGCAATTAAAAACACTTTTATTTAAGAAAGGTGATGGATTCATAGGACATTCATAACTTTAAGACACTAATGATCATGTAATAAAGACACAAACATAGATAAACATAAAGC
Source organism: Arachis ipaensis (assembly GCF_059453495.1). Taxonomy (NCBI): domain Eukaryota; kingdom Viridiplantae; phylum Streptophyta; class Magnoliopsida; order Fabales; family Fabaceae; genus Arachis; species Arachis ipaensis. Next base: position 78,114,669 of record NC_142441.1, on the reverse strand, counting down.
ATAAAATTTCGAAAAACAGAAAAATAAGGAACAAGGAAATTAAAGAACGGGTCCACCTTAGTGATGGCGACTAGTTCTCTCTCTTGAAGATCTTATGGAGTGCTTGAGCTCCTCAATGTCTCTTCCTTGCCTTTGTTGCTCTTCTCTCATGACTCTTTGATCTTCTCTAATTTCATGAAGGAGGATGGAATGCTCTTGGTGCTCTACCCTTAGTTATCCCATATTGGAACTTAATTCTCCTAGGGAGGTGTTAATTTGCTCCTAATAGTTTTGTGGAGGAAAATGCATCCCTTGAGGTATCTCAAGAATTTCATGATGAGGAATTTTCTCATGCTCTTGTCCATGAGTGGGATCTCTTGTTTGCTCCATCCTTTTCTTAGTGATGGGATTGTCCTCATCAATGAGGATGTCTTCCTCTATGTCAATTCCAGCTGAATTGCAGAGGTGAAAAATGAAATGAGGGAAGGCTAACCTTGCCAAAGTAGAAGACTTGTCCGCCACCTTGTAGAGTTCTAGGGATATAACCTCATGAACTTCTACTTTCTCTCCAATCATGATGCTATGGATCATGATAGCCCGGTCTATAGTAACTTCAGACCGGTTGCTAGTGGGAATGATTGAGCGTTGGATGAACTCCAACCATCCCCTAGCCACGGGCTTGAGGTCATGCCTTCTTAGTTGAACCGGCTTCCCTCTTGAATCTCTCTTCCATTGAGCACCCTCTTCACAAATGTCTATGAGGACTTGGTCTAACCTTTGATCAAAGTTGACCCTTCTAGTGTAGGGGTGTGCATCTCCTTGCATCATTGGCAAGTTGAATACCAACCTTACATTTTCTGGACTAAAATCTAAGTATTTCCCCCGAACCATTCTAAGCAAATTCTTTGGATCCGGGTTCACACTTTGATCATGGTTCTTGGTGATCCATGCATTGGCATAGAACTCTTGAACCATTAAGATTCCAACTTGTTGAATGGGGTTGGTGAGAACTTCCCAACCTCTTCTTTGAATCTCATGTCGGATCTTCGGATATTCACCCTTTTTGAGCTTGAAAGGGACCTCGGGAATCACTTTCTTCTTGGCCACAACTTCATAGAGGTGGTCTTGATACACCCTTGAGATGAATCTCTCCATCTTCCATGACTCGGAGGTGGAAGCTTTTGCCTTCCCTTTCCTCTTTCTAGAGGTTTCTCCGGCTTTTGGTGCCATAAATGGTTATGGAAAAACAAAAAGCAATGCTTTTACCACACCAAACTTAGAAGGTCTGCTCGTCCTCGAGCAAAAGAATAATGAAGAGAGCAGAGGAAGAAGAAATAGAGGAGATAGAGGGGTTAGTGTTTCGGCCAAGGGGGAGAAGTAGTGTTTAAGATGTGTGAAAATGAAGGGGTGAAGATGGGTTTATATAGGAGTGGGGAAGGGGTAAGGTTCGGCCATGTATGGGTGGGTTTGGGAGGGAAAGTGGTTTGAATTTGAATGATGAGGTAGGTGGGGTTTATGATGGATGGATGTGGATTGGTGAAGGGTTTATGGAGAAGAGGGTAGGATTTGATAGGTGAGAGGTTTTTGGGGAAGAGGTATTGAGTTGATTGGTGAAGGGTATTTGGAAAAGAGTATTATGAAAAGGTGTAAAGAAGAGAGAGAGTGAGTTGAGGTTGGTGGGGATCCTGTGGGGTCCACAGATCCTGAGGTGTCAAGGGTTTCTCATCCCTGCACCAATTAGGCGTGCAAAATGCCCTCTGCTGCCAATCCTGGCGTTAAACGCCAGGTTGCTGCCCATTTCTAGCGTTTAACACCAGCTTCTTACCCTTTTCTGGCGTTAAACACCAGTCTGGTGCCCATTTCTGGCGTTAAATGCCCAGAATGGTGCCAGACTGGGTGTTTAACGCCCATTCTACTGCCCTTACTGGCGTTTAAACGCCAGTAGACTTCTCCTCTAGGGTGTGCTGTTTTTTATTATGTTTTTCAGTTTGTTTTTGCTTTTTCAATTATTTTTGTGACTTCACATGATCATCAACCTATAGAAAACATAAAATAACAATGGAAAATAGAAATTTAGCATAGATAAGTAAAATTGGGTTGCCTCCCAACAAGCGTTTCTTTAATGTCAGTAGCTTGACAGTGGGCTCTCATGGAGCCTCACAGATACTCAGAGCATGATGATGGCCTATTGATAAACCCATATTTCATGATATATTTTGTGCTTAGTTTGAGTGATTTATTAAATCCTTCACCCACTTATTCATATTAATTGCATGATTTTACTTTCCCTCCCTCATTATGTGATGTATGTGAAAAACATGTTTTCCTATGCTTTCAAATTAATTATTTTAATTACCTTTATTTCCATTCAATGCCGTGATTAGTGTGTTGAGTAGTTTCAGATCTTCTAAGGCAGGAATGACTTAAAGGATGGAAAGGAAACATACAAAAATGGAAAGAAAGCATAAAACGGAGTTTGTGTAGAAACTGGCATCCACGCGATCGAATGGGCGACGCGGACGCATGCCAAGCGCGAAGAAGCAGCGACGTGGCCGCATGACTGACGCGACCGCGTGACAAGGAAAACTCCGAATGACGCGGCCGCGTGACCCACGTGGACGCGTGACAGAGGCCACGCACCAGAAATTGCAGAAAACGCTCCCAGCGAATTTTGAAGCCCTTTTTGGCCCAAATCCAAGTCCAGAAGGCATAGACCAGAGGTTATGAAGTGGGGGAATGCATCCATTTAGAGAGAGACAACTTTAGTTAGTTTTCATGATTTAGATTTAGTTTTGAGAGAGGTTCTCTCCTCTCTCTTAGGATTAGGATTTAGGATTTCTCTTAGTTTTAGGAGTGACTCTCGATTCCAGGTTCAATGTTCCTTTACTTTAAGCTTCCCTTTCACTTTTTATTCGTTCCATTACTTTAGTTGTTTATTTGATGTTGCAAGTTAATTTATGAATTCTTCCATGTTACAGATTACTCTTTTGAATTAATGTTATTTGAGGTATTTCAGTTTATTATTGCTTTCTTTTATTTACATTATTGTTATTCCCATCTGAAGGCATTTTTATTCCTGTAGATTTACTTTTCTCCTTTTGGTCTTGGTTAAGAAATCTGTAACTCAGGAGTTATCAAACTCAAACATGATTGAAAATTGTTATCTTGTTAATTAAACTAAACTTCAATAATCCTAATCTTTCCTTAGGAAATAAATAGGATTCGAAGATCAACCCAATTAATCCCTTGACCTTCCTTTATCTTAGTAAAGGTTAACAAAGTGGAATTAAGATTTAATTCTCATCATCATTGATAAGGATAGCTAGGATAGGACCTCTAATTTCTCATACCTTGCCAAAAGTTTATTTACAGTCATTTATTTATTTTACTTGCCATTTAAATTACTTGTTCTTCATTTACTTTAATTGCTAATTAAGCCATTCGCTCCTCATTCTCAAAACCCCAATTTACAATCTCCAGAACCAATAATAAGAACATACTTCCCTGCAGTTCCTTGAGAAGACGACCCGAGGTTTGAATACTTCGGTTATCAATTTATTTAGGGTTTTGTTACTTGTGACAACCAAAATGTTTGCAAGAAAGGTTGATTGCTTGGTTTAGTAACTGTACTTACAACGAGAGTTTACTATAACCTCTAAACCATCAATCTTCTGCTCTTCCAAAATGGCATCGTTGCCGGGGAACTGCAATCGTGTGCCTTATTATTGGTTATTGTAAATCTTTTTCTTTTACTTATTTATTTGCTTTTATTTTCCCCTCTTTATTTCTTTTAGCTACTATGAATTCTCACCCCTTTCGCTTTGAGTTTGGTTCTAGTGTTATTGAAAGGAATGGAAGTTATAACAGGAACATACATCAAGGTCAGAGCAATCAAAGATAGATGGAGCCAAGAGGATCTGATCAACCCTTTAGGCAACAACACCCTCCAAGATATCATGGACAAAGACCATTCCACAATGCATCCCAAGCAAATAGACATGGTGGACAACCTTGTAATTACCAACAAGCCCCACCATGTGCTTATAGACCATCCTCTCAACATAACTCCAAACCACCACACTCACAAGCTCCTTTTCACCATTCACCACCATATGATTCTCATTTACCCCAGTTCCAATCCAATCACTCCCAAACACCACCACTTCCCCCTGTGCCATATCCAAATCTATCACCCCGAGAATCAGAGGTTCACCTCAAGGAAACAGTAAATCGACTTCAAACAACCCTTCATCAACTGGAGTAAGCAGTAAGTCAATTATCTTCTAGACGTTCAAACATTCAAGGACATCCCACAGCCCCATGTGGACAATCTAACGAAGGGCGTAGTATGAAAGAGATACTAGAAACTCCAGTGGACAAGACAGAGCATGGCTTCGTACTGGAACAAGTAGAGGAAGCTGTCATTATTGAAGAAGAAGAGTTGGTTGAAGACTTAGGAGACGCTAAACTTCCATGGGAATCCAAAGTTGTGGAGCATTCTGTCAAGGATGTTACAATTTATGCTAAGGAGGATTGTGCGCAGTCCCCGAGGCAGATATTTCATGAAGAAATAGAAAGAATAACCCAAGAAGCAAATTTCCTTGATGATGATAGTCACAAGTCATGTTCTCCTAGTAATGAACTTGCATCCGCAAGTGAATTCTCTGAGAGCGAAGAATCTTCCCAAGTGAATACGAAGATGATACGGAGGTAGATTTCTCTCAACTTCCAGTCTATGACTTAAGTGATGAGGAAGACATAGATGGCTTTGATCAGGACATGGATACATGTGAAGAATCTTGCAAGGAAGTGGAGAATTTCACAGAAGAGCACAAGGGAGTAGAACTCACAGAACCACTGGAACCACCTATCCCAAGGCCATTACCACCCAATACAAGCTTTAAGTGGGTACAATCCTTAACCTTTAACTGTGTTTTTCTACTTGAATTTGGTTTGCTTGAAACAGATGGCCAGCTTAGAGCTCTCTGCGGCTTTAAGAGTAAGCGGGAAATGGCTCGTACTCAGAGCTGGTTGATGAGCGGATAATTTATACGCTTTTTGGCATTGTTTTTAGTATGATTTTAGTAGGATCTAGTTAATTTTAGGGATATTTTTATTAGTTTTTATGTTAAATTCACATTTCTGGACTTTACTATGAGTTTGTGTGTTTTTCTGTGATTTCAGGTATTTTCTGGCTAAAATTGAGGGACTTGAGCAAAAATCAGATTCAGAGGTAGAAGAAGGACTGCTGATGCTGTTGGATTCTGACCTCCCTGCACTCAAAGTGGATTTTCTGAAGCTACAGAACTCAAAATGGCGCTCTTCCAATTGCATTGGAAATTAGACATCCTGGGTTTTCCAGCAATATATAATAGTCCATACTTTGGCCGAGTTTAGACGACGCAAAAGGGCGTTGAACGCCAGTTCTATGCTGCAGTCTGGAGATAAACGCCAGAAACACGTCACGAACCAGAGTTGAATGCCAAAAACACGTTACAACTTGGCGTTCAACTCCAAAAGAAGCCTCTACATGTGTAAACTTCAAGCTCAGCCCAAGCACACACCAAGTGGGACCCAAAAGTGGATTTATGCATCAATTACTTACTTTTGTAAACCTTAGTAGCTAGTTTAGTATAAATAGGACTTTTTACTATTGTATTTACATCTTATGGTTTTTAGTTGAACTTTGGATCATATTGATCACGTATGAGGGCTGGCCATTCGGCCATGCCTAGACCTTCATCACTTATGTATTTTCAACGGTAGAGTTTCTACACACCATAGATTAAGGTGTGGAGCTCTGCTGTTCTTCATGAATTAATACAAAGTACTACTGTTTTTCTATTCAATTCTACTTATTCCACTTCTAAGATATCCATTCGCACTTCAACATGAATGTGGTGATCGTGACAGTCATCATCATTCCCTATGAACACGTGCCTGACAACCACTTCCGTTCTACCTTAGATTGAATGAGTATCTATTGGATTCCTTAATCAGAATCTTTGTGGTATAAGTTAGAACCCATGGATGGCCATTCCTGAGATCCAGAAAGTCTAACCTTTGTCTTTGGTATTCCAAGTAGGATCTGGGAAGGGATGGCTGTGTCGAGCTTCAAACTCGCGAGTGCTGGGCGTAGTGACAGACGCAAAAGGTTCAATGGATCCTATTCCAGTATGATCGAGAACCGACAGATGATTAGCCATGCAGTGACAGCGCATTGGACCATTTTCACTGAGAGGACAGGATGTAGCCATTGACAACAGTGATGCCTGACATACAGCTTGCCATGGAAAGGAGTAGGATTGGTTGGATGAAGACAGCAGGAAAGCAGAGGTTTAGAGGAACGAAAGCATCTCTATACGCTTATCTAAAATTCTCACCAATGAATTACATAAGTATCTCTATCCTATTTTATGTTTTATTTATTTTTTAATTATGAAAACTCTACAACCATTTGAATCTGCCTGACTGAGATTTACAAGGTGACCATAGCTTGCTTCAAGCTGACAATCTCCATGGGATCGACCCTTACTCACGTAAGGTTTTATTACTTGGACGACCCAGTGCACTTGCTGGTTAGTTGTATCGAAGTTGTGACAAATTATGAATTAAGATTAGAGCACCAATTTTTTGGAGCCATTACCAGGGATCACAATTTCGTGCACCAAGTTTTTGGCGCCGTTGCCGAGGATTGTTCGAGTTTGGACAACTGACAGTTCATCTTGTTGCTCAGATTAGGTAATTTTCTTTTTGTTTTATTTTCAAAAATTTTTCAAAAATCTTTCAAAAATTTGTCATCTGTTTTTGAAAATTATTCTAAATTTTTAAGAATGAATTCTAGTGTTTCATGAAGCATGTTGAAGCCTGGCTGGCTGTAAAGCCATGTCTAATTCTTTTGGATTGTGGCTTCCAACCATCAGCATAGAGGCAAGTTAATTTGAATATCAGTTGTTGCATGCCTGATTTATATCCTAAAGCTGGCTGGCTATTAAGCCATGCCCAACCCTTGGATTGGAGCTTTAGGCCAACATTGAAAGATTCCTGGGATTCTTATTAAAAATTTTGAATTTCTTATTTTCTTTTCCCTATATGTTTTCAAAAAATAAAATAAAATAAAAATATACAAAACTCCAAAAAAAATTAATAAAATCATAAAATCAAAAATATTTTGTGTTTCTTGTTTGAGTCTTGAGTCAATTTTAAGTTTGGTGTCAATTGCATTTTTTCTAAAAATTTATGCATTTTTCAAAAATTCATGCATTCATAGTATTCTTCATGATCTTCAAGTTGTTCTTGGTAAGTCTTCTTGTTTGATCTTGATGTTTTCTTATTTTGTGTCTTTTCTTGTTTTTCATATGCATTCTTGAATTCTTAGTGTCTAAAAATTAAAAATCTTTAAGTTTGGTGTCCTGCATGTTTTCTTTTCTTGAAAATATTTTCAAAAATAAGTTCTTGGTGTTCATCTTGACATTCAAAGTGTTCTTGGTGTTCATCTTGACATTCATAGTGTTCCTGCATGCATCACATGTTTTGATCCAAAATCTTCATGCATTGAGTCTTTTTGATGTTTTTCTATTTCATCATTAAAAATTCAAAAATTAAAAAAATATCTTTCCCTTTTTCACTCATAAATTTTTGAAATTTGAGTTGACTTTTTCAAAATCTTTTTTAAAAAAATTCAAATCTTTTTCATTTTTCTTATTTATTTTCGAAAATTTTAAAAATATTTTTCAAAAATCTTTTTCTTAATTTTATCTCATAATTTTCGAAAATATTATCAACAATTAATGTTTTGATTCAAAAATTTCAAGCTTGTTATTTTCTTGTTAAGAAAGATTCAAACTTTACGTTCTAGAATCATATCTTGTGATTACTTGTGAGTCAAGTCATTAATTTTGATTTTAAAATTCAAATCTTTTTCAAAACTAATTTTAATCATATCTTTCTATCATATCTTTTTAAATCAAATCTATTTCAGAAAAAAAAAATTTTGATTTTAAAATATCTTTTCTAACTTCTTATCTTCTTATCTTTTCAAAATTGATTTTCAAATCTTTTTCAACTAACTAATTGACTTTTTGTTTCAATCATATCTTTTTCAAAACTACCTAACTAATCCTCTCTCTCTTATTTTCAAAAATTTCCTCTCTCCTTTTTCAAAATTCCTTTTTTTTAACTAATTGTTTTAAATTTTAATTTTAATTTTATTTTCCCTTTAATTTTCAAAAATCATCAACTCCTTTTAAAAAATTATTTTCGAAAACTTCTCTCTCACCTTCTTCTATTTATTTAATTACTTACTAACACTTCTCTTCATCTCATATCTCTGCTCCTATCCTCACCCTTGTGTTTGGATTATCCATTCTTCTTTACATTACATTCTTTTCTTCTTCTACTCACACAAAGGAATCTCTATACTGTGACATAGAGGATTCATATTTTCTTTGTTATTCCCTTCTTTGTCATATGAGTAGGAGCAAGGACAAGAATATTCTTGTTGAAGCAGATCCTGAACCTGAAAGGACTCTGAAAAGGAAACTAAGAGAAGCTAAAATACAACAATCCAGAGACAACCTTACAGGAATTTTCGAACAAGAAGAGGTGATGGCAGCCAAAAATAATAATAATGCAAGGAGGATACTTGGTGACTTTACTGCACCTAATTCCAATTTACATGGAAGAAGCATCTCCATTCCTGCCATTGGAGCAAACAATTTTGAGCTGAAACTTCAAATAGTTTCCCTGATGCAACAAAACTGCAAGTTTCATGGACTTCCATCTGAAGATCCCTTTCAGTTCTTAACTGAATTCTTGCAGATCTGTGATACTGTTAAGACTAATGGAGTAGATCCTGAAGTCTACAGGCTCATGCTTTTCCCTTTTGCTGTAAGAGACAGAGCTAGAGTGTGGTTGGACTCTCAACCCAAGGATAGCCTGAACTCTTGGGATAAGCTGGTCACGGCTTTCTTAGCCAAGTTCTTTCCTCCTCAAAAGCTCAGTAAGCTTAGAGTGGATGTTCAAACCTTCAGACAGAAAGAAGGTGAATCCCTCTATGAAGCTTGGGAGAGATACAAGCAACTGACCAAAAAGTATCCTTCTGACATGCTTTCAGAATGGACCATTCTGGATATATTCTATGATGGTCTGTCTGAATTAGCTAAGATGTCATTGGATACTTCTGCAGGTGGATCCATTCACCTAAAGAAAACGCCTGCAGAAGCTCAAGAACTTATTAACATGGTTGCTAATAACCAGTTCATGTACACTTCTGAGAGGAATCCTGTGAGTAATGGGACGCCTCAGAAGAAAGGAGTTCTTGAAATTGTTTCTCTGAATGCCATATTAGCCCAGAATAAAATATTGACTCAGCAAGTCAATATGATTTCTCAGAGTCTGAATGGAATGCAGGCTGCATCCAACAGTACTCAAGAGGCATCTTCTGAAGAAGAGGCTTACGATCCTGAGAACCCTGCAATAGCAGAGGTAAATTATATGGGTGAACCTTATGGAAACACCTATAACCCCTCATGGAGAAATCACCCAAATTTCTCATGGAAGGATCAACAAAAGCCTCAACAAGGCTTTACTAATGGTGGAAGAAACAGGTTTAACAATAGTAAACCTTTTCCATCATCCACTCAGCAACAGACAGAGAATTCTGAGCAGAATCCATCTAGCTTAGCAAATTTAGTCTCTGATCTATCTAAGGCCACTCTAAGTTTCATGAATGAAACAAGGTCCTCCATTAGAAATTTGGAGGCACAAGTGGGCCAGCTGAGTAAGAAGATCACTGAAACTCCTAGTACTCTCCCAAGTAATACAGAAGAGAATCCAAAGAGAGAGTGCAAGGCCATTGATATAACAATCATGGCTGAATCCAAGGAGGAAGGGAAGGACGTGAATCCCAAGGAAGAAGACCTCCTGGGACGTCCAGTGATCAATAAGGAGTTCCCCTCTGAGGAACCAAAGGAATTTGAGACTCATCTAGAGACCATGGAGATTCCATTGAACCTCCTTATGCCATTCATGAGCTCTGATGAGTATTTCTCATCTGAAGAGAATGAGGATGTTACTGAAGAGCAAGTTGCCAAGTTCCTTGGTGCAATCATGAAGCTGAATGCCAATTTATTTGGTAAAGAGACTTGGGGAGATGAACCTCCCCTGTTCACCAATGAACTAAATGCATTGGATCAACTGAGATTGCCTCAGAAGGAACAGGATCATGGAAAGTTCCTAATACCTTGTACCATAGGCACCATGACCTTTGAAAAGGCTCTATGTGACCTTGGGTCAGGAATAAACCTCATGCCACTCTCTGTAATGGAGAAACTTGGAATCTTTGAGGTGCAAGCTACCAGAATCTCATTAGAGATGGCAGACAACTCAAGAAAAGAGGCTTATGGACAAGCAGAGGACGTGTTAGTAAAGGTTAAAGGCCTTTACATCCCTGCTGATTTCATAATCCTAGATACTGGGAAGGATGAGGATGAATCCATCATCCTTGGAAGACCCTTCCTAGCCATAGCAAGAGCTGTGATTGATGTTGACAGAGGTGAACTAGTCCTTCAATTGAATGAGGACTCCCTTGTGTTTAAAACTCAAGGTCACCCTTCTGTAAACATGGAAAAGAGGCACAGTAAGTTTCTCTCAAAACAGAGTCAACCAGAGCCCCCACAGTCAAACTCTAAGTTTGGTGTTGGGAGGCCACAACCAAACTCTAAGTTTGGTGTTGAACTCCCATATCCAAACTCTAAGTTTGGTGTTGGAAAGTCTCAACAATGCTCTGAACATCTGTGAGGCTCCATGAGAGCCCACTGTCAAGCTATTAACATTAAAGAAGCACTTGTTGGGAGGCAACCCAATCTTTATTTATCTAATTTTATTTTTATTTTTGTTGTTCTTTCATGTTTTATTAGGTTCATGATCATGTGGAGTCACAAAATAAATAGAAAAATCAAAAACAGAATCAAAAACAGCAGAAGAAAAATCACACCCTGGAGGAAGGGCTTACTGGCGTTTAAACGCTAGTAAGGAGCATCTGGCTGGCGTTCAACGCCAGAACAGAGCATGGATCTGGCGTTAAACGCCAGAAACAAGCAGCATTCTAGCGTTCAGACGCCAGAAATGCACACTGAGGAAAGCTGGCGCTGAACGCCAGAAACAAGCATAGAACTGGCGTTCAACGCCAGAAACATGCTGCATCTGGGCGCTGAACGCCCAGAACAAGCACCAATTCGGCGTTTAAATGCCAGAATTGCATGCAAAGGCATTTTACATGCCTAATTGGTGCAGGGATGCAAATCCTTGACACCTTAGGATCTATGGACCCCACAGGATCATCTCAGCATCTGTGGACCCCACAGGATCCCCACCTACCTCCACTCATATTCTTCCCTCTTCTCAATGTTCATCTTCTCTTCCCAATAAACACCCTTCCCTAAAACCCTTCACCAATCACCTCAAAGCTCTCTTCCCTATTACCCATTCACCACTCACATCCATCCACTCTTCCCCATAAACCTACCTCATAAACCCCACCTACCTTCAAAATTCAAAATCACTTTCCCACCCAAACCCACCCCATATGGCCGAACCTTAACCCCTCTCCCTCCACTATATAAACCTCTGCATTCTTCTTCATTTTCACACAACACATCCCCCTCTTCCCCTTCTTGGCCGAAACACAACTCCCTCTCCCTCTCCTCCATATCTTCTTCTTCTTCTACTATTCTTTCTTCTCTTGCTCGAGGGCGAGCAAAAATTCTAAGTTTGGTGTGGTAAAAGCATAAAGCTTTTTGTTTTTCCATTACCATTGATGGCACCTAAGACCGGAGAATCCTCTAGAAAAGGGAAAGGGAAGACAAAAGCTTCCACCTCCGAGTCATGGGAGATGGAAAGATTCATCTCCAAAGCCCATCAAGACCACTTCTATGATGTTGTGGCCAAGAAGAAGGTGATCCCCGAGGTCCCTTTCAAACTCAAGAAAAATGAGTATCCGGAGATCCGACATGAGATCCAAAGAAGAGGTTGGGAAGTTCTAACAAACCCCATCCAACAAGTCAGAATTCTAATGGTTCAAGAGTTCTATGCTAATGCATGGATCACTAGAAACCCTGATCAAAGTAAGAACCCGAACCCAAAGAATTATCTCACCATGGTTCGGGGGAATTACTTAGATTTTAGTCCGGAAAATGTGAGGTTGGCGTTCAACTTGCCAATGATGGAAGAGAACGCACGCCCCTACACAAGGAGAGTCAACTTTGATCAAAGGTTGGACTAAGTCCTCATGGACATATGTGTGGAAGGAGCTCAATGGAAGATTGACTCAAAGGGCAAACCGGTTCAACTGAGAAGACTGGACCTTAAGCCTGTAGCTAGAGGATGGTTGGAGTTCATTCAACGCTCAATCATTCCCACTAGCAACCGGTCTGAAGTTACTATAGACCGGACCATCATGATCCATAGCATCATGATTGGAGAAGAGGTGGAGGTTCATGAGATTATACCTCAAGAACTCTACAAGGTGGCTGACAAGACCTCCACTGTGGCAAGGTTAGCCTTTCCTCACCTCATTTGCCATCTATGCAATTCGGCTGGGATTGACATAGAGGGAGATATCCTCATTCATGAGGACAAGCCCATCACTAAGAAAAGGATGGAGCAAATAAGAGAGCCTATTCATGGATCTCAAGAGACGCATGAACAAGCTCATCACCAAGAAATCCCTGAGATGCCTCAAGGGATGCACTTTCCTCCACAGAACTTTTGGGAGCAAATCAACACCTCCCTAGGAGAACTGAGTTCCAACAATGGACCACTAAGGGTGGAACATCAAGAGCACTCAATCATCCTCCATGAAATTAGAGAAGATCAAAGAGCTATGAGGGAGGAACAACAAAGACAAGGAAGAGACATAGAAGAGCTCAAGGACATCAGTGGTTCCTTAAGAAGAAAACGCCACCATCACTATGGTGGACTCATTCCTTGTTCTCAAATTTTCTGTTTTTCGTTTTCTTTATGTTAAGTGCTTTTGTTTTCAAGTTTTATTTTATTTTATTATATTGAACCTGGAAGCTTTGCATCTCATTCATATTAATCATTGCATTCTGCATTCAGTTTAAAAAAAAGGGTATGCGACGCGACCGCGTCATTCACGTGGCCGCGTGACCTGGAGATCGGCGTAAACATCCAACGTCCAGAAAGTTAGGCTGGAATCGTGCGGCCATTGTGTGTTCTCACAATTGACCCACGCGATCGCGTCACTTACACAATACCAATCCCACGCGACCGCGTGAGCAACGCGATCGCGTCGCATAGGATTACACAACACCCCAAAAGGAGACAGAGAGTTAGGCTAAAACGACGCTGGAATTGTGCGTTTCGCACAAATGCCAGCGACGTGATCGCATGCCCCAGGCGATCGCGTCATTCACTCTTTTTGCCCTCCACGCGATCGCGTGCCTCATGCGATCGCGTCAAACACCATTTCAGCCCAACCACGCGACCGCGTACCCACGCGATCGCGTGGATTCAAATTATAACCCCCCAGTCACGCGAACCCTATGAGTCGTGCCCCCCCCAAACCCATCCACTTCCTCTCTTCTTCTCCAACCCCCAACCACCACCCAGCCACCATCATCGCCACCGCCAGACGCCGCCGACCACCCAGACCCCGCCACCACCCACCCCCCTTCCTCCTCCCCCCTCCTTTCTTCTTCTTCCTTCTTCTTCCCCCCCCTCTCCGCCACTGCCTCTCCGCGACCACCACCACCGCGCCGCCGTCACCGCCCAGCGCCACCCACCCTTTCCCCCCTCCCTTCCCCTATTACCCCCTACCCCCATTACACCACCCCTTTCCCTCCCTTCCTCCGAACAGCACCCACCGACGCCGTGCCACCCTCATCCGCGACCACCACCAACGTCACTACCGTCATCCCCAGCCACCTCTCTGCCCCAATCTCTCTCTTACGCCTACCAGGTTCCGACGAACGCCACCCTTCTATCTTTCATAGTTAATTCATATTTTTCTGTTTATGTTCATCTTTAGGCTAGTTAGATATGCATGTTGTAGTGGATTTTAGGTTGTTAGGTAGCCTAGGATGTTGTTAGTGGATTTAGGTCTGTTTAATTGCGCTGTTCGTGTTTCTTGTTTTATTCTGCTGTTGCTGTGATGATTGTAATGTTCATATGTTGTACTTCCTTGTTTCCTGCTGCTCTGTACACTGAATTTTCATGTTCATATTGCTTATATGTAATTGTAGCTTTAGTTTTAATTCCTATGAACTATTCTGTTGCTATTTATTTTCCGGGACAATCCAATTTTAGCCGGAATGCTGCCCAAATTTCTATAAAATGTTTTCATTCATGTCTTGGTTTCGGCGTTTTCAACTAGATTTAACCAAAACAATTCATGAATGCCAGGGCAAGCTTTCTTATTCTTTTTTATTTCCTGGTTCATAATTTGCATTTTTGATGTTTGATTCCATTTTTTGCTATTTCTATATCTATTTGAATCATCATCACCCTGTTTTCCTTATTTGGATATGAGTTACTTATAGCTTCTAACTGTGAATACTTGTTACTTAGATTATTTTCAATATGCCACTTACTTTAACCACTTTTTACTAACTCACTAATGTTAACTTACTAAACTCTTTTTCAATTTTAACCAAACTAACCTTTCAAATATCTCTTCTGTTTTTCACTTTCTTTTAACATTCTAACCATGGCATGATGTTAATTTCTCTATTTAACATGAATTCAATTACATTTTGGATTGTGAATTCTCCTTTTCGGACTTTTAACTCCTATACAATCCTTAATGCACATTTACTTAACTCATTTTCCTTATCCTTTTGCTCCTTTGCCACTTTGTGTTTCTTTTGATTATTTGCCTATTTGTTTTCCTGTTTTCACTATATCCTGGTTTTCTATTTTTCAAGATGTCTGCCAGCCAGAGAAAAGGAAAAGGCAAGGCTACTACTGGAAAACGTAAAAGAGGAGAATCCTCCATGTCCATCATAGATATGATGCACGATGCCTCCTTGCGGGAGAAAAATTTTACCCCGTAGGAGAAGGCCGACCAGCTAATCCCTGCTCTTGATCCAGTAAAGTTTGCAAACCGATACTGTGAGCTGAGGTATCCGGTGTTTGCAGCCTCCAGGGACCTATACCTGGAGAGAACTTTGAAGATCCCAGAAGAACTCCAGCAATACACCTCTGAGCAAATCAAACAAAGAGGCTCGTTCTTCCTAGAAAGACCCCTGACTGAGGTCAATGCATCTTGGGTTCGGGAATTCTACTGCAATTACTTCAAAACCTCCCTAGATGCAGTGAACCTTAGAGGAAAGCAGATTCTGGTCACTGAAGAGGCAATTGAAGATGTTTTGAAGCTTCTGCCTAAAACTGATCAGCTGGATGGTTATCAGAAAGCTGAGGAGGATATGCGCTTCATGCGATTTGATTGGGATGCAGTAAAGGCCCAGATAGCCCTTGACCCGACCGTTCCTTGGATTATGGGTTAGAACACCACCATGCCAAAGGAAACCAAGCGGATTTACCTGAATGATGAGGCTCGGCTATGGCATCAGATACTTAGCAACTTCATTATGCCGAGTACTCACGAGACTGAGATACTAGCCGCTATGATCACCCTCCTATGGTGTGTGATAGAGGGTAAGGACCTGTACCTGCCACGCTTTATCCAGTACTATATGGCCAGGGTCCACGTCCGAGGCACTCTTCCCTTTCCTTATCTGGTTACACAACTAGGTCGTCGAGCTGACGTGCCTTGGGAGGATGCTGATGAAAAGCCACCTGCTGCAGAATGCAAGAAGATTATCCCTCACAGCAGGAACTTTCTGGCTTTGGGCTACAGACCTCCTTTCCTCACTACTACTGCTGACACAGCCACACCATCTGCCGGCCCCTCTTCTTCCACAGCTACCCCTGCCACCACCACTGCACCTCCACCTACCCCAAAGCCCATCTATCATCTAGTGCACCGCCTGTTTCGACGGCTTGACCAGATGGAGCGTCGCAACAAGCGACGCTATGAGCACCTGAAGCTGATGATATGCTCTGGCGATATCCCCTCCGAGCCTGACACACCATTCAAGGCATCTGAGGAGAAGGCGGATGATCATGAGGCAGAGACCCATCCACATAGCGAGACAGAGCAGGCAGGCACCCAGCAGGAAGCATCACATCAGGAGGCTCCGCCTTAGATTCAGGCTGTAGACCCCGAGATCCCTATCCAGTCAGCACCTCCTCTACAGTAGGCTGATCCTCAGACCACCACCACAGAGACCCCAGCTACCCACCCTTCCAGTGATGACACCCCTTCACACCCTGCTTGAGTGAGCATCAAGAACGATGCTACATTTTAAGTATGGCGAGGTCGCCATCTCTGGCGTTCTTTTTTTGGTGAACCACTACATACTCTTTTTATTTATTTTGCTGCTTTTCTGTATTTTTATTTTTATTTTTATTTTTATTTTCTCAGTACTTATATATATTGCTATTTTTATGTATTTATTCTATTTTGCATTTTAGTCATATTTTAGCAATTTAGTTTTAGTTGCAATTCTAACTTATTAGTCATAGAAATTGTGGATTAATTAGTATAGTTTACCCTTTTTAGCATAAGATAGCTTAGTTTAAATTGAAAAATATAAAAAGGAAGTAAACTAGGAACTTGAACACAATAGAAACAATCCACACACCTTGTAAATATAGCATTACATGTTAGTTAGTTAATAACATTTCATCAAGGAGAAACACTAGAACTTTAAAGCCATTCAATATAAGTTTTACATTGAGAATAACGGGAATTTTTAACTAAACCTGCATGACATACATAACTGATAAATGATTTTTGAGCTAGAGAACACATAGTCTGTGAGTTTTGAGCTTAATTGTATGGTTACATTCAAACCATAATATTTTATAAATGTGTGTTCCGCCCTTCTTTTTTATTCTGATGTTCTTTACTTTGTTTTAATCTATATGTCCAATTATAGAATAGAAATACATACCAAGAGAGTGATTGAGGCCATTATTTGATTTTAGCTCACATATCCCAAAATAGCTTACCCTTTCACATCACCCTTGTTAGCCCCCTTGAGCCTTTAAATCCCTTTTTTCTATAAACCACATTACTAGCCTTAAGTAGAAAAACAAAATAAAAATCCCAAGTTGAATCCTTGGTTAGCTTAAGATAGGAAGTATGTATGGTTTAAATGTGGAAAAACCTATTGGGAACATAGATGATAAAAACAAAAGGTAGAAAAAGTTGAAAAGAATAAAATAATTCAAAATAAAGAGTTTTGGGAAGCATGCTCATGTGAAATCAAATTAACTGAATTACCATGTGCATTAAAAATATATATATATATATATATATATATATATATATATATATATATATATATATATATATATATATATATATATTCTTCAGTATTTAAATAAAGGGGACACAAAAGAATTCCCCAAATGAATATTTAAACATGAGCATGTGACATCCAAAGTGGGAAAATATGGGAAAATAGGTAAAGAAGCTTTGCTTCAGAAAGTATGTATGTTAGGTGAGATCTTAGACTAATTAAGGATCCACTTATTAGCTCACTTAGCCCTATACATATACCCTTACCTTTACCTTGGCCCGATTAAAACCTTAACTAAAGACCTCATGATTTTTGGTATGTCTATATTCTATAATTGTTGATTGGTTAGATGAAGAACAAAGTTATAGAAAGTAAGAATAATAAGAAGAATAGAGTGATTAACCCAATAAAAATTGAGTGACTAGAGAGTAAACACAAAATTCAGTGAAGGTTCAATAGCTCATTAACATATATCTATGCTCGAATTATTAATTGTCTTGCAAGTTTATAAAATGTTTTTCTCTCCCATCTCAATTGTAAAGGCACTTTATCACTATCTAAGGCTTGGCTATATATATATATGACTCCTTGAGAATGTGAATTAATTCAACTACATGCAAGCTTTATATTCAAGTGAATAAATATTAGAATTGCATGATGCATCATTCATCTAGGTAGTTGCATTTAGATTAGATTGCATTGCATGGCATTCCACCACTTTAACCTAACATTACTCTTGGACTTAGCATGAGGACATGCTATTGTTTAAGTGTGGGGAGGTTGATAAACCCATATTTCATGATATATTTTGTGCTTAGTTTTAGTGATTTATTCAATCCTTCACCCACTTATTCATATTAATTGCAAGGTTTTACTTTCCCTTCCTCATTATGTGATGTATGTGAAAAACATGTTTTCCTATGCTTTAAAATTAATTATTTTAGTTACCTTTATTTCCATTCGATGCCGTGATTAGTGTGTTGAGTAGTTTCAGATCTTCTAACGCAGGAATGACTTAAAGGATGGAAAGGAAACATACAAAAATGGAAGGAAAGCATAAAACGGAGTTTGTGAAGAAACTGGCATCCACGCGATGGAATGGGCGACGCGAATGCATGCCAAGCGCGAAGAAGTAGCGACGCGGCCGCATGACTGACGCGACCGTGTGCCTTAAGCAGAACACATATGACGCGGCCGCATGACTAATGCGACTGCGTGACAGAGGCCACGCACCAGAAATTGCAGAAAACGCTCCCAACGAATTCTGAAGCCCTTTTTGGCCCAAATCCAAGTCCAGAAGGCATAGACCAGAGGTTTTGAAGTGGGGGAATACATCCATTCATGATTTAGATTTAGTTTTGAAAGAGGTTCTCTCCTCTCTCTTAGGATTAGGATTTAGGATTTCTCTTAGTTTTAGGAGTGACTCTCGATCCCAGGTTCAATGTTCCTTTACTTTAAGCTTCCCTTTCACTTTTTATTCGTTTCATTACTTTAGTTGATTATTTGATGTTGTAAGTTGATTTATGAATTTTTCCATGTTACAGATTACTCTTTTGAATTAATGTTATTTGAGGTATTTCAGTTTATTATTGCTTTCTTTTATTTACATTATTGTTATTCCCATCTGAAGGCATTTTTATTCCAGTAGATTTACTTTTCTCCTTTTGGTCTTGGTTAAGAAATCAGTAACTCAGGAGTTATCAAACTCAAACATGATTGATAATTGTTATCTTGTTAATTAAACTGAACTTTAATAATCCCAATCTTTCCGTAGGAAATAAATAGGATTCAAAGATCAACCCAATTAATCCCTTGACCTTCCTTTATCTTAGTAAAGGTTAACAAAGTGGAATTAAGATTCAATTCTCATCATCATTGATAAGGATAGCTAGGATAGGACGTCTAATTTCTCATACCTTGCCAAAAGTTTATTTACAATCATTTATTTATTTTACTTGCTATTTAAATTACTTGTTCTTCATTTACTTTAATTGCTAATTAAGCCATTCGCTCCTCATTCTCAAAACCCCAATTTACAATCTCCATAACCAATAATAAGAACATACTTCCCTGCAGTTCCTTGAGAAGATGACCCGAGGTTTGAATACTTCGGTTATCAATTTATTTAGGGGTTTGTTACTTGTGACAACCAAAATGTTTGCAAGAAAGGTTCATTGCTTGGTTTAGTAACTGTACTTACAATGAGAGTTTACTATAACCTCTAAACCATCAATCTTCTGCTCTTTCGCCTCTCAACACCAAACTTAGAGTTTGGTTGTGGCCTCCCAACACCAAACTTAGAGTTTGAATGTGGGGATTTTGTTTGACTCTGCATTGAGAGAAGCTTTTCATGCTTCATCTCCATGGTTATAGAGGGAGATCCTTGAGCTTTAAACACAAGGGAGTCCTCATTCACTTGAAGGACTAATTCTCCTCTGTTAACATCAATCACATCTTTTGCTGTGGCTAGGAAGGGTCTGCCAACGATGATGGATTCATCCATACACTTCCCAGTGTCTAGGATTATGAAATCAGCAGGGATGTAGTGGCCTTCAACCTTTACCAAGACATCCTCTACAAGTCATAAGCCTGTTTTCTTGAATTGTCTGCCATCTCTAGTGAGATTCTTACAGCTTGTACCTCAAGAATTCCTAGCTTCTCCATTACAGAGAGAGGCATGAGGTTTATGCTTGACCCTAGGTCACACAGAGCCTTCTCAAAGGTCATGGTGCCTTTGGTGCAAGGTATTGAGAACTTTCCAAGATCCTGTCTCTTTTGAGGTAATCTCTGCCTAGTCAAGTCATCCAGTTCTTTGGTGTGCAAGGGGGGGTTCATCATCCCAAGTCTCATCACCAAATAACTTCGCATTTAGCTTCATGATTGCTCCAACGTACTTAGCAACTTGTTCTTTAGTAACATCTTCATCCTCTTCAGAGGAAGAATACTCATCAGAGCTCATGAATTGCAAAAGTAAATTTAATGGAATCTCTATGGTCTCAATGTGAGCCTCAGATTCCCATGGTTCCTCATTAGGAAACTCCTTAGAGGCTAGTGGACGTCCATTGAGGTCTTCCTCAGTGGAGATCACTGCCTCTTCCTCCTCTCCAGGTTTGGCCGTGTGGGTAATGTTGATGGCCTTGCACTCTCTTTTTGGATTCTCTTTTGTATTACTTGGGAGAGTATTAGGTGGGAGTTCAGTAATTTTCTTACTCAACTGACCCACTTGTGCCTCCAAATTTCTAATGGAGGATCTTGTTTCAGTCATAAAACTTTGAATGGTTTTAATTAGATCAGAGACTATGGTTGCTAAGTCAGAATGGCTCTGCTTAGAATTCTCTGTCTGTTGCTGAGAAGATGATGGAAAAGACTTGCCATTGCTAAACCTATTTCTTCTACCATTATTGTTGTTGAAGCCTTGTTGAGGCCTCTGTTGATCCTTCCAAGAGAGGTTTGGATGATTTCTCCATGAAGGATTATAGGTGTTTCCATAGGGTTCTCTCATGTAATTCACCTCTTCCATTGCTGGGTTCTCAGGATCATAAGCTTCTTCTTCAGATGAAGCTTCTTTGGTACTGCCTATTGCTGCTTACATTCCAAACAGATTCTGAGAAATCATATTGACTTGCTGAGTCAATATTTTGTTCTGAGCTAATATGGCATTCAGAGTATCAATCTTAAGAACTCCTTTCTTCTGATTTGTCCCATTATTCACAAGATTCCTTTCAGAAGTATACATGAATAGGTTATTTACAACCATTTCAATGAGTTCCTGAGCTTCTGCAGGCATCTTCTTCAGATGAAGAGATCCTCCAGCAGAGCTGTCCAATGACATCTTGGACAGTTCAGATAGACCATCATAGAAAATACCTATGATGCTCCATTCTGAAAGCATGTCAGAAGGACACCTTCTGATCAATTTCTTGTATCTTTCCCAGGCTTCATAGAGGGATTCACCTTCCTTTTGTCTGAAGGTTTGGACTTCCACTCTAAGCTTGCTGAATTTTTGAGGTGGAAAGAATTTTGCCAAGAAGGCATTGACTAGCTTTTTCCAAGAGTTTAGGCTTTCTTTAGGTTGTGAATCCAACCATGTTCTAGCTCTGTCTCTTACAGCAAAGGGAAAAAGCATAAGCTTGTAGACCTCGGGATCAACCCCATTGGTCTTGACAGTGTCACAGATTTGTAAGAATTCAGCTAAGAACTGATGAGGATCTTCCAATGGAAGTCCATGAAACTTGCAATTCTGTTGCATTAGAGAAACTAATTGAGGCTTAAGCTCAAAGTTGTTTGCTCCAATGGCAGGGATTGAGATGCTTCTCCCATAGAAGTCAGGGGTAGGTGCAATAAAGTCACCAAGCACCTTCCTTGTATTGTTGCCATTGTTGTTGTTTTCGGCTGCCATGGCTTCTTCTTGTTTGAAAAGTTCTGTTAGGTCCTCTATAGAGAGTTGTACTTTAACTTCTCTTAGCTTTCTCTTCAAGGTCCTTTCAGGTTCAAGATCAGCTTCAACAAGAATGCCTTTGTCCTTGCTCCTGCTCATATAAAAAGAGAGGAGAAGAAAATATGGAATCCTCTATGTCATAGTATAGAGATTTCTTGAGGTGTCAGAGGTAAAGAAGAATAGAAGGAGAAGGTAGAGAAGAAAGAATTCGAACTTATCAAGAGGGATAGAGTTTGAATTGTACATTGAGGAGGAGTGTTAGTCCATAAATAGAAGGATGTGAGAAGAGGGGAAGAATTTTCGAAAATAAAGTAAAAAGATTTTGAAATAATTAAGAGAAATTTTGAAAATTTGGTAAATGATTTTCGAAAACTAAGATTAGGAAAGAAATTAAGTGATTTTTGAAAAGGATTTTGAAATTAGAAATAAAAAAGATATTATTGAAACTTAATTTTGAAAATGATGTGATTGAAAAGACATGATTGAAAAGATATGATTGAGAATCATATTTAAAAGAAAAAAGTTTTTAAAATTAAAGTTGATAACTTGACCAACAAGAAATTAAAAGATATGATTCTAGAATTAAAACTTTTGATCCTTTCTTAATAGGCAAGTAACAACTTAAAAATTTTGAATTAAATCACTAATTGTAGCAAGGATTTTCGAAAATAGTAATAAATAAAAAAATTGAAAAGAAATTGATTTTGAAAAGATATGATTGAAAAGATATAATTTGAAAAAAATTTGATTTTGAAAAATTATGAAAATATGAAAAAGATTTGAATTAAAAACAAAATCTTTCCTTTAGTGTCCTCCTGGCGTTAAACACCCAGAATGGCATCCATTCTGGCGTTTAACGCCCAAAATGCTACCTTTTTGGGCATTTAACACCCAGCCAGGGTCGTTTAAACGCCAGTTTTCCTTCTTCACTGGGCGTTTTGAACGCCTAGCTTTTTCTCTGTAATTCCTCTGCTGAATGTTCTGAATCTTCAATTCTCTGTATTATTGACTTGAAAAGACATAGTTTTGAAAATTTTTGAATTTTTTAGAGAATAATAACAAAATGAAACTAAATCATGAAGAACTAAAATAAACAATGCATGCAAGACACCAAACTTAGAAATTTTCATATTAGAGACACTAACAAATTTAGAATACATATGAAAAATAACAAAACACACAAAACAAGAGAATTTAAAGATCAGAGCAAGGAAATCATCAAGAACAACTTGAAGATCAATGAAGAACATATTGCATATATTCGAAAAAATGCAAGAAGAATAAAGACATGCAATTGATACCAAACTTAAAAATTGACACTTGACTCAAACAAGAAACACAAAATATTTTTTTTGGTTTTTATGGTTTTATAAATTTTTTTTATTTTTGTGATTTTTTGAAAATATTATGGAAAAAGAGAAAAAGGACTTCAAAATTCTTAATGAGAATTCCAGGAATCATGCAATGCTAGTCTAAAACTCCGGTCCAGGAATTAGACATGAGTGAAAGCTTTGGTCCAAAACACTAGACATGGCCATGGCCAGCCAAGCTTTAGCAAATCATTACTTTCAACAGCAAGATTGATAGAAATCAACAAGCTCTTGTGATGATAAGTTGAAACCTCGGTCCAAAAGATTAGACATGGCTTCACAGCCAGCCAGACTTCAACAGATCATCATGAAACTCTAGAATTTATTCTTAAAAACTTTGAAGAATAGAATAGAAATAAAAGTTTTTTTTTTAAATTTTTCAAACATTGAAAAGTAATAAGCTTAAACATAAAATAAAATTACCTAATCTAAGCAACAAGATGAACCGTCAGTTGTCCAAACTCGAACAATCCCCGGCAACGGCGCCAAAAACTTGGTGCACGAAATTGTGATCATCAATGGCTCCAACAACTTGGTACGCACAATTGCAATCTCAACTCTTTATCACAACTCCACACAACTAACCAGCAAGTGTACTGGGTCATCCAAGTAATAAACCTTACGTGAGTAAGGGTCAATTCCACGGAGATTGTCGGCTTGAAGCAAGCTATGGTCACCTTGTAAATCTCAGTCCGGCGAATTCAAATGGTTATGGAGAATTGATAATTAAAATATGAATAAAACAAAAAATAAGATAGAGATACTTATGTAATTCATTGGTAGGAATTTCAGATAAGGGTATGGAGATGCTTTGCTCCTTCTGAACCTATACTTTCCTATTGCCTTCATCCAATCATTCATACTCCTTTCCATGGCAAGCTGTATGTTGGGTTTCACTGTTGTCAATGGCTACCTCCCGTCCTCTCAGTGAAAATGTTCCAAATGCACTGTCACCGCACGGCTAATCAGCTGTTGGTTCTCGATCATGTCGGAATAGGATCCATTGATCATTTTGCGTCTGTCACTACGCCCAACACTCGCGAGTTTGAAGCTCGTCACAGTCATCCCTTCCCAGATCCTACTCGGAATACCACAGACAAGGTTTAGACTTTCCGGATCTCAGGAATGGCCGCCAATGATTCTAGCCTATACCACGAAGGTTCTAATCTTAGATTAGAAACCCAAGAGATACACATTCAAGCTTGATTGCATGTAGAACGGAAGTGGTTGTCAGGCACGCGTTCATAGGTAAGAATGATGATGAGTGTCACAGATCATCACATTCTTAAGGTTGAAGAACGAATGTATATCTTAGAAAAGAAATAGGCTTGAGTTGAATAGAAAAACAATAGTACTTTGCATTAATTCATGAGGAACAGCAGAGCTACACACGTTAATCTATGGTGTGTAGAAACTCTACCGTTGAAAATACATAAGAACAAAAGATCTAGGCATGGCCGAATGGCCAGCTTCCCAAAGCGTGAACATACAAGTTCCAAGATGAAAAGTATGATCCAGTGTGTAAAATACAATAGCAAAAGGTCCTATTTGTTAGAAAACTAGTAACCTAGGGTTTACAGAAATGAGTAAATGATGCAGAATCCACTTCCGGGCCCACTTCGTGTGTGCTTGGGCTGAGCATTGAAGCTTTCACGTATAGAGACTTTTTTTGGAGTTAAACGCCAGCTTTGGTGCCAGTTTGGGCGTTTAACTCCAGCTTTTATGCCAGTTCTGGCGTTTTGACGCCAGAATTTTTATTCTGACTTGGAATGCCGGTTTGGGCCATCAAATCTTGAGCAAAGTATGGACTATTATATATTGCTGGAAAGCCCATGATGTCTATTTCCAATGCAATTGAGAGCATGCCAATTGGGCTTCTGTAGCTCCAGAAAATCCACTTCGAGTGCAGGGAGCTCAGAATCCAACAACATCTGCAGTCCTTTTTCAGCCTCTGAATCAGATTTTTGCTCAGGTCCCTCAATTTCAGCCAGAAAATACCAGAAATCACAGAAAAACACACAAACTCATAGTAAACTCCAGAAATGTGATTTTTGTTTAAAAAATAATAAAAACATAATAAAAACTAACTAAAATATACTAAAATAATACTAAAAACAATGCAAAAAGCGTATATATTATCCGCTCATCAAGCATCTCTGTACCTGCCATTGGAGCTAACAACTTTGAGCTTATGCCTCAGTTAGTCTCTCTTCTGCAATAGAATTGCAAGTTCCATGGACTTCCACTAGAAGATCCATACCTATTCCTATAGGAATTCTTGCAAATCCATGATATTGTTAAGACCAATGTAGTGAATTCTAAGGTCTACAAACTTATGCTCTTTCCCTTTGCCGTAAAAGACAGAGCTAAGATATGGTTGGATTCTCAACCAAAAGGGAGCCTAGACTCTTGAGAAAAGCTGGTCAATGCTTTCCTGGCGAAATTCTTTCCTCCTCAAAAGATGAGAAAATCATAGTGGAAGTTCAAACCTTCAGACAAAAAGAACGTGAATCCCTCTATGAAGCTTGGGAAAGATACAAGCAACTGATCAGGAGGTGTCCTTCTGACATGCCCTCAGAATGGTCTATCATAGGAATTTTCTATAATGGTCTATCTGAGATGTCCAAAATATCATTGAACAGTTCTGCAGGTGGATCACTCTACTTAAAGAAAACGCCTGCATAAGCAAGAGAACTCATTGAGATGGTTGCAAATAACCAATTCATGTACACCTCTGAGAGAAATCCTGTGAACAATGGAATCCGTCAGAAGAAATGAGTTTTTAAAGTTAACACTATGAATGCCATATTGGCTCAGAACAAGATCTTGACCCAGCAGGTCAATATGATCTGTCATCATTTGATTGGAATACAAGTTACAGCTGACAGCACTTAGGAAGCTTCTTCTGAAGTAGAAGCTTATGATCCATTTCAACCCACAATGGAGGAAGTGAATTACGTGGGAGAACCCTATGGAAATACCTACAACCCTTCATGGAGGAATCATCCTAACCTTTCATGGAAGGATCAATAGAAGCCTCAGCAAGGCTTCAATAATAATCAAGGTGGAAGGAACCATAATAGGTTCAACAACAGGCCACCATTCCCATCTTCTCAAGAGAATATGGAGACTCTGAAGCAGAGCTTTTCTAACTTAGCCATTCTAGTTTCCAGCCTCTCTAAGACCACTCATAGTTTCATAACTGAAACAAGATCCTCCATCAGAAATTTGGAGATAAAAGTTGGTCAATTGAGTAAGAGAATCCCTGAGACCGCTCTTGACACTCTTCCAATTAACACTGAAGTGAACCCAAGAGAAGAGTGCAAGGCCATCATCACTGAGGTTGAGGCCGAAACTGGAGAGACTGGGAAGGCATTGAATGCCAATGAGGAAGACCTCACTGGGCGTTCAATGCCCAAAATGGCAAAGAGCCTGGCGTTGAATGCTAGTGAGGAAGCCCTCACTGGGCGTTCAACGCCCAAACTGGATAAGAGCCTAGCGCTGAACGCCAGTGAGGAAGCTCTCACTGGGCATTCAACTCCCAAATAGACATGGAAACTGGCGTTGAACGCCAGCCAGGACATCCCTGCTGGGCGTTCAACACCCAAAATGGTAAGGAAACTGGCGTTTAACGCCAGTAAGGGTATACATCACGGGCATTCAACGCCCAGATGGCAATCAGAGCTGGCGTTGAACGGCAATAAAGGCACACCCTCTGAGTTCTCAATACCCACTCAAGAAATCCCTATCGACGAACTAAAGGAGGCCAAGGCTCATATAGAGACCATAGAGGTTCCTTTGCATGCACTCCAATAATGCATAAGTTCTGATGAATACTCATCCTCTGATAAGGAAGAAGACACTAGGGAAGAGTGATGAAGAGAATTTGTCGTGTCGGTCTAGAATTTCTCTTATAGAAATAAGAACTTCGTTGTAAGCATAGCTCCAAACCAACAAACAATTCTCACATAAAAAATTTTGGTTGTCACAAGTACAAACCCCAATAAGAATTAACCCCCAAAGTATTTAAACCTCGGGTCATCTCACAAGGAATTGCAATGAAGTGCTCAGTTATTGGCTATGAAGATGCAAGGGGGTTTGATTTTATATTTTTGGCAAGAAAATAAATGGCAAGTAAGGTAAATGAACAAGAACAAATAAAATAAGGGAAAAGATTTCTTGGCTAAGACATGGGAAATTGAGATCACCATCCTTGTCAACAAACCATATACTGACAATTATGAGGAACCAAGCTCATTAAGTGTATTTCTATGCTTGAAGTATTACAAATGGCTTGATCAATGATGAGCGGATAATTTATACGCTTTTTGGTATTATTTTTACATAGTTTTTAATATGTTTTGGTTACTTTTTATTATATTTTTATTAGTTTTATGCAAAAATCACATTTATGGACTTTACTATAAGTTTGTGTGTTTTACTGTAATTTTAGATATTTTCTCCCTGAAATTGAAGGACCTGAGCAAAAATCTGATTCAGAAGCTGAGAAAGGACTGCAGATGCTGTTGGATTCTGACCCTCTTGCACTCGAAGTGGATTTTATGGAGCTACAGAAGCCCAATTTTATGGAAAGTATACATCTTGGGCTTTCCAGCAATAATAGTCCATACTTTGCCCGAGATTTAATGGCCCAAACTGGCGTTAAACTCCAGCCAGAGACCCTTTTCTGGCGTAAAACGCCGGAATTGGCAACAAAATTGGAGTTAAACGCATAAACTGGCACCCAGCTGGCATTTAACTCCAAGAATGGCCTATGCATGTGAAAGCTTCAAAGCTCAACCCAAACACTCACCAAGTGGGCCCTGAAAGAGGATTTCTGCAATATCTGCACTTAGTTACTCATTTTTTGTAAACCTAAGTTACTAGTTTAGTATAAAAACTACTTTTAGAGATTCATTGTGCAACTTATGACATTTTACATCTCATATTGTATCTTCTACAGCATGGGGGTGAGGAGCTCTACTGTGTCTCAATGGATTAATGCAATTACTATTGTTTTCTTTTCGATCACGTTTGATTCTGTTCTAAGATACTCACTCGTACTTTATGAACGCGTGCTTGACACTCATCATCATTCTCAACTTTATGAACGCGTGCTTGACAAACACTCCCGTTCTATCACGTAGTCATTGGGCGACAGCTTGAGTGCGTATCTCTTGGGTCTCTGATCCACAGATTTGACTTACCTCTTCTAACAACAGAGCATTTGAATCCGTGAGATTAGAACCTTCGTGGTAGAGGCTAGAACCAATTGGCAGCATTCCTGAGATCCGAAAAGTCTAAACCTTGTTTGTGGTATTCCGAGTAGGATCTGGGATGGGATGACTGTGACGAGCTTCAAACTCATGAATGTTGGGCGCAGTGACAGTGTGCAAAAGGATAGAGAGATCCTATTCCGACACAAGTGAGAACCGACAGATGATTAGCCGTGCGGTAGCTGTGCCTGGTATTTTTCATCCGAGACGAGAGATCTGACAGTTGATTAGCCGTATAGAAACCGTACCTGGACCATTTTCACCAACATACAGCTTGCCATGGAAGGAAGCCAGGCGTGTTTAGAGAAGAAGACAGTTGGAAAGCAGAGAATTAGACGACAGAGCATCTCCGGAACCTCAACCTGTTCCTCATTACTGAATCACAAGTATCATTCGTTTCATGTTATTTACTTTTCATAAACAAAATCATTTTTATCATTAATCTCCTGACTAAGATTTACAAGATAAGCATAGCTTGCTTCAAGCCGACAATCTCCGTGGGATCGACCCTTACTCACGTAAGGTCTTACTTGGACGATCCAGTGCACTTGCTGGTTAGTTGTGAGGAGTTGCAAAGGTGTGATTGCAATCCCGTGCACCAAGTTGTTGGTGCCGTTGCCGGGGATTGTTCGAGTTTGGACAACTGACGATTCATCTTGTTACTTAGATTAGGAAAAATTTATCTTTTTGGTTTAGAGTCACTAAATTTGAGTCTTTTATTTTCTTTTCAAAAATTTTTCAAAAATCTTATTTTTCCTTATTAATCTTTAATTTTCCTTTGAGTCTTTTATTATTGTTTTTGTTAGAATTTTAAAATCCTTGTTTTCTTTTTCTAGATTTTTTTTCAAAAATTTTTAATAAATAGATAAAAACCAATAAACTAATAATTGAATCTTCTGTTTGAGTTTAGTTTCATGTTTTAATTTTGGTGTCATTTGCATATTTTTATTTTCCTTCTATTTTTCGAATTGTATGTTCTTGTTTATTTTCCTTGTTTGAACTTTAGTTTTTCTTGTTTTGTGTCTTTCCTTGTTTTTCTTGTGGATTTTCGAATTATTAGTGTCCAAAGTATAAAAATTTTTAAGTTTGGTGTCCTTTGTGTTTTTATTTTCTTAAAGATTTCCAAAATTTGTTCTTGGTGTTAATTTTGATCTTCAAAGTGTTCTTGGTGTTCATCTTGACATTCAAAGTTTTCTTGTTTATTTTCTTTGTTTTGATCTAAAAATTCTAAGTTTGGTGTCATTTTATTGTTTTTCTCTTTCCTCATTAAATTCAAAAAAAATATCTTTTCCTTTATATACTCATCATTTTCGAATTCCTTAGGTTGACTTAGTCAAAATTTTTAAAATTTGGAAGTTTCTTGTTAGTCAAGTAAAAATTTCATATTTAAAAAATTTATCTTTTTAAATCTTTTTCAAAACAAATTCTTTTTCAATTTTCTTTTTATATTTGTCGAAATTCTTTTTTTGAAAATTTTTCAAAATATTTTTCTTTTTTTTTATAATTTTCGAATTACTTGTCTTATTTTATTATTTTGATTGAAAAATTTTAAGTTTGGTGTTTTCTTGTTAAGAAAGTTTCAATCTTTAAAATTTTAAAATCATATCTTTTTCAAATCTTTTTAATTAATTAATTAATTTAGTTTTCTAATTTCTTTTATTTTTTTTTTCTTTTCTTAATTTTCAAAACCTGCATCAATTTTTTTTTACTTTATTTTAATTTATTTAATTTAAAAAAAAAGGAATAAAATTTTTATTTACAATCCACATCGTCTCCCTATCTCCATCATGGACCTAAGTGGAAATGAACAGTCCAGAAGGACTCTGCGGTCATATGCTAACCCCACTACTGCTTCATATGCGAGTAGTATCTGTATACCCCCATCAGAGCCAGCAAATTTGAGCTAAATCCTTAGCTCATTATCATGGTGCAGCAAAATTACCAGTATTCCGGTCTTCCACAGGAAGAACCTACTGAGTTTCTGGCACAGTTCTTACAAATTGCTGACACAGTACGTGATAAGGAAGTAGATCAGGATGTCTACAAATTATTACTGTTTCCATTTGCTGTAAAAGATCAAGCTAAGAGGGGGTTAAATAATCAACCCATAGTAAGCATAAGAATATGGAAACAGTTATCAGACAAATTCCTGAATCAATATTTCCCTCCAAAAAGGATGACACAGCTAAGGCTGGACATCCAAGTCTTTAAACAAGAGGATAATGAATCTCTTTATAATTCCTGGGAGAGGTACAGAGAGATGCTAAGGAAATGCCCCTCTTAAATGTTTTCAGAATGGGTGCAGTTAGACATCTTCTACTATGGGCTTACAGAAAAGGCCCAGATGTCTCTAGACCACTCAGCTAGCTGGTGGATCTATACATATGAGAAAGACAATTGAAGTGGCTCAAGAGCTCATTGATACAGTTGCCAGAAATTAGCACTTGTACTCAAGTGGTGAGACCTCCATGAAAGAAGAGGCTGAGGCAGTATCCACTGAACTTAGTCCTCCAAAACAAATTGCTGAACTCAATCAGCAACTATTTTCTATAACAAAATAGTTAGCAGAATTTAAAGCGATACTACAAGAAACCAAAGATGCTAACCAGAATTTGGAAAAATAATTGAATTAGATAGCACAACAGTTATCTAAACAGATAACAGAAGAATGCTAAGTTGTTCATTTAAGGAGTGGAAAGACATTGAATGTCTCAACTCAAAGCAGCAGAAAGCCAAGAAAGGAACGACTGACAGAGGATAACCAAACCACTGCCCAAAATCCCTCTGAGGATAGTAAGAGCCCAAAGAGGAATGATTCTATCATTCAAACGCCAGAAAAGGGTGAGAAGTTGGCGTTGAACACCCAGTGAATAGCCAATTCTGGCGTTCGGACGCCAGAAAAGGGTGGCAATCTGGCGTTGAACGCCCATACAGCACCCAGTTCTGGAGTTCAAACGCCAATGAGACTGCAAGTGCTGATAACAACCCCCTTAAGCAGGCTTCTCCAACCACTTCTGTAGGAAATAAACCTGCAGCAACTAAGGTTGAAGAATATAAAGCCAAGATGCCTTATCCTCAGAAATTCTGCCAACCGGAACAGGATAAACAATTTGCCCGCTTTGCAGACTATCTCAGGACTCTTGAAATAAAGATTTCGTTTGCAGAGGCACTTGAGCAAATACCCTCTTATGCTAAGTTCATGAAAGAGATCTTAAGTCATAAGAAGGATTGGAGGGAGACTGAAAAAGTTTTTCTCACTAAAGAATGCAGTGCAGTCATTTTAAAAAGCTTACCAGAGAAGCTTAAAGATCCTGGAAGCTTTATGATTCCATGCACATTAGAGGATGCTTGTACCAAGACAACTTTATGTGATCTTGGGTCAAGTATCAACCTGATACCTGCATCAACTATCAGAAAGCTTGGTTTGACTGAAGAAGTCAAACCAACCCGAATATGTCTCCAACTTGCTGATGGCTCCCTTAAAATTCCATCAGGCGTAATTGAGGACATGATTATCAAGGTTGGGCCATTTGCCTTTCCCACTGACTTTGTAGTGCTGGAAATAGAGGAGCACAAGAGTGCAACTCTCATTCTAGTAAGACCTATCCTAGCAACTGGACGGACCCTCATTGACATCCAAAAATGGGAGATAACTCTGAGAATCAATGAGGATGAGTTTCAGTTGAATGCTGTCAAAGCTATGTAGCATCCAAACACATCAAAGGACTGCATGAGCACTAATATTATTGACTCCCTGGTGGAAGAGGTCAATATGATTGAGAGTCTCGAATCAGAGCTAGAGGACATTTTTAAAGATGTTCAGCCTGATCTGGAGGAACCAAAGAAAACAGAAGAACCTCTGAAAACTCCTCAGGAAGAGGAGAAGCCTCCTAAACCTGAGCTCAAACCACTACCACCATCCCTAAAATATGCATTTCTGGGAGAAGATGACACTTTTCCGGTAATCATAAGCTCTACTTTAAAGCCACAGGAAGAGAAAGCAATAATTCAGGTGCTAAGGACACACAAGACTGCTCTTGGGTGGTCCATAAGTGATCTCAAGGGCATTAGCCCAGCTAGATGCATGCACAAGATCCTATTAGAGGATGATGCCAAGCCAGTGATTCAACCACAAAGGCGGCTGAATCCATCCATGAAGGAGGTGGTGCAGAAAGATGTCACTAAGTTACTAGAGGCTAGAATTATTTATCCTATTTCTGATAGTCTTTGGGTGAGCCCTGTCCTAGTTATCCCCAAGAAGGGAGGTATGACAGTGGTTCATAATGAAAGGAATGAACTGGTTCCCACAAGAACAGTTACAGGGTGGCGTATGTGTATTGACTACAGAAGGCTCAATACAGCCACCAAAAAGGATCATTTCCTTTACCATTCATAGACCATATGCTAGAGAGACTAGCAGGTCATGAATACTACTGCTTTTTGGATGGCTATTCAGGTTACAACCAAATTGTAGTAGATCCTTAGGACCAAGAGAAAACAGCATTCACATGTCCATCTGGAATATTTGCCTACAGAAGGATGCCATTGGGTCTGTGCAATGCACCTGCAACCTTTCACAGGTGCATGCTCTCTATCTTTTCTGATATGGTAGAGAAATTTTTGGAAGTCTTCATGGATGACTTCTCAGTATTTGGTGACTCATTCAGCTTCTGTCTTGACCATCTAGCACTTGTTCTGAAAAGGTGCCAAGAGACTAATCTAGTTTTAAACTAGGAAAAATGTCACTTTATGGGACTAAAGGAATTGTCCTTGGGCACAGAATTTCGATCAAGGGAATAGAGGTGGATCAAGCTAAGGTAGAGGTAATTGAAAAATTACCACCACCTACCAATGTTAAGGCAATCAGAAGCTTTCTGGGGCATGCAGGATTCTATAGGAGGTTTATAAAGGATTTTTCAAAAATTGCAAAACCTCTGAGCAATCTGCTAGCCGCTGATACACCATTTGTCTTTGACACAGAGTGTTTGTAGGCCTTTGAGACTCTGAAAGCTAAGCTGGTCACAGCACCAATCATTTCTATACCAGACTGGACATTACCATTTGAACTAATGTGTAATGCCAGTGACCATGCCATTGGTGCAGTATTGGGACAGAGGCATGACAAGCTTCTGCATGTCATTTATTATGCTAGCCGTGTTTTAAATGACGCACAGAAGAATTACACAACCACAGAAAAGGAGTTGCTTGCAGTGGTTTATGCCATTGACAAGTTCAGATCTTATTTAGTAGGATCAAAAGTGATTGTGTACACTGACCATGCTGCTCTAAAATATCTCCTCACAAAGCAGGATTCAAAACCCAGACTCATAAGATGGGTTTTGCTTCTGCAAGAGTTTGATATAGAAATAAGAGACAGAAAAGGGACAGAGAACCAAGTAGCTGATCACCTGTCCCGGATAGAACTAGTAGCAGGAGCGTCCCTCCCTCCTACTGAGATCTCTGAAACCTTTCCGGATGAGCAACTCTTTGCCATTCAGGAAGTACCGTAGTTTGCAGACATTACAAACTATAAACCTGTGAGATTCATACCCAAAGAGTACAGTAAGCAGCAAACAAAAAAATTGGTTTCTTATGCAAAGTACTACTTGTGGGATGAACCATATCTCTTTAAGAGATGTGCAGACAGAATAATCCGTAGATGTGTGCCTAGAGAAGAGGCACAGAAGATCCTATGGCATTGCCATGGATCACAATATGGAGGACATTTCGGAGGTGAGTGAACAGCCACAAAGGTTCTCCAATGTGGCTTCTACTGGCCTACTCTCTATAGAGACTCCTGAGAGTTTGTACGTAATTGTGACAGTTGCCAGAGAGCTGGTAATCTGCCTCGCAGTTATGCCATGCCTCAGCAAGAGATCTTAGAGATTGAGTTGTTTGATGTATAAGGTATTGACTTCATGGGGCCTTTCCCACCATCATATTCAAACACTTATATTCTGGTGGCAGTAGACTATGTATCTAAATGGGTAGAGGCAATTGTAACACCCACTAATGATACTAAGACAGTAATGAAGTTCCTCCAGAAGCACATCTTCAGCAAGTTCGGTGTCCCTAGGGTACTGATCAATGATGGAGGCACTCATTTCTACAATAAACAGCTTGACTCTGCTTTGATCCAATATGGAATTAACCACAAAGTGGCAACTCCATATCATCCACAGACAAATGGGTAGGCTGAAGTCTCAAATAAAGAACTAAAACGAATCCTGGAACGGACTGTAAGCACCCGTAGAAGGGATTGGGTGAGAAGTCTAGATGATGCTCTGTGGGCATACAGAACCGCATTCAAAACTCCTATAGGGACCTCTCCATACCAGCTTGTGTATGGAAAAGCCTTTCATCTTCCAGTGGAACTGGAACACAAGGCCTACTGGGCAACCAAGTTCCTAAACCTTGATGCTAAGGTAGCTGGAGAGAAAAGATTACTCTAGTTGAATAAGCTAGAGGAGTTCAGACTCAATGCTTTCGAGAATGCTAAAATTTATAAGGAGAAAGCAAAAAGGTGGCATGATAGAAAGCTGTCATCTAGAGTCTTTGAGCCAGGACAGAAGGTTCTGCTATTTAACTCTAGGCTCAGATTGTTCCCTGGGAAATTGAAATCCCAATGGAAGGGACCATATGTGATTACAAATGTGTCACCATATGGATATGTAGAGCTTCAGGATATTGACTCTGACAAAAAGTTCATTGTTAATGGACAGAGAGTCAAACATTATCTTGAAGGCAATGTTGAGCAAGAATGCTCAAAACTGAGACTAAATTAAAAGCTCAGTAAAGTCTAGCTAAAGACATTAAAGAAGCGCTTGCTGGGAGGCAACCCAACCATTATAAAAAATTAGATGTATATAACAATTATATGAGTCTATTTAATTTTGTTATTCATTTTAGTTAATGCATTTCAGTGAATACGTTAGGAAAATGGAGGTTCAAGATATAAAGCAGAGGAATCACAGAGAAAAAGAGCTCATTGGCGTCAAAACGCCAGTAAAGGGGCATTCTGGGCATTAAACGCCAGAATGGCTATCATTCTGGGTGTTTAATGCCAGAGAAGGTATCATTATGGGCGTTAAATGCCAGAATGGGCAGCATTCTAGGCATTTAAATGCCAGAAACAGCAGCATCCTGGGCGTTCAGAAAAAAAAGCCCAGTAACAAAGGATTTCTGGCATTTAACGCTAGCCAGGGTACCTGGCTGGGCGTTAATGCCAGAATGGCTATCATTTTGGGCTTTTAACGCCAGAACAGCAATGGGGAGGTAATTTTGTTTCCAACTCCAATTTTTTCGAATTTTCATGTTTTAATTCAAAATTTTCTGCATAAAAATATTACAAACATTCATTTTTTAATTTCTATTTCCAAAAATTATTAATATTTTAAATTCTTTTTTATTCTTTTTCAATTTTTTTCAATTCTTTTCCAAAATGTTTTTAAAACTCATTTATCTTTTTAAGTTCTTTCCAAATCTTTTTAAATTGCTTCATATTATCTTAGATACATTAACAAGTTTTTCAAAATTTATTACCTCATTCTTCTTCTACTCCCTTCTATCTTATTTTGCTCGAGGACGAGCAAAGCTTTTAAGTTTGGTGTGGAAAAGTTCTGCCTTTTTCTTTCCATTACCACTTATGGCACTCAAAGTCGGAGAATCCTCTAGAAAGAGGAAAGGAAAGGCAATTGCTTCCGCCTCCGAACCTTGGAAGATGGAGAAATTCATCACCAAAGCCCATCACTAAGAAAGAGAATGGAGCAAACTAGAGGAGCTCAAGCACACCATTGGACAATCAAGAGGAAGAAGTAGCCGCCGTCACTAAGGTGGACCCGCTCCTTAATTTCCTTGCCTTTAATGTTATTTGTCTATTTTTAGGTTTATTTTCTGTCTAAGTCTTGTTTTTAGTACATCATCGTTAATGTTTAGAGTCTGTGTCTTAAAGCTATGAATGTTCCATGAATCTTTCACCTTTCTTAAATGAAAAATATTTTCTGAAAATGAAAAAGAAGTACATGAATTTCGAATTCTATCTTGAAAAGAGTTTAATTATTTTGATGTGGTGGCAATACTTTTGTTTTCTGAATGAATGCTTGAACAGTGCATATTTTTTATAGTGAAGTTTATGAATGTTAAAATTGTTGGCTCTTGAAAGAATAATGAAAAAAGAGAAAGGTTATTGATAATCAAAATCATAAAATTGATTATTGAAGCAAGAAAAAGCAGTGAAAAGCACAAAGCTTGCGAAAAAAATATAAAAAAAATAAAAAAATAAAGAAAAAGAAAGAAAAAGAAAAAGCAAGTAGAAAAAAAGCCAATAAGCCTTTAAACTAAAAGGCAAGGGTAAAAAGGATCCAAGGCTTTGAGCATTAATGGATAGGAGGGCCCTAAGAAATAAAATCTTGGCCTAAGCGGCTAAATCAAGTTGTCCCTAACCATGTGCTTGTGGCGTGAAGGTGTAAAGTGAAAAGCTTGAGACTGAGCGGTTAAAGTCATGGTCCAAAGCAAAAGGAGTGTGCTTAAGAACTCTGGGTACCTCTAACTGGGGACTCTAGCAAAGCTGAGTCACAATCTGAAAAGGTTCACCCAGTTATATGTCTGTGGTAAATGCATCCGGAGGTAATACTGGAAAACAAAATGCTTAGGGTCACGGCCAAGACTCATAATGTAGCTGTGTTCAAGAATCAACATACTAAACTAGGAGAATCAATAACACTATCTGAATTCTGAGTTCCTATGGATGCCAATCATTCTGAACTTCAAAGGATAAAGTGAGATGCCAAAACTGTTCAGAAGCAAAAAGCTACTAGTCTCGCTCATCTAATTGGAACTAAGCTTCATTGATATTTTGAAATTTATTGTATTTTCTCTTCTTTTTATCCTATTTTGTTTGTGGTTGCTTGGGGACAAGCAACAATTTAAGTTTGGTGTTGTGATGAGCGGATAATTTATACGCTTTTTGGCATTATTTTTACATAGTTTTTAATATGTTTTAGTTATTTTTTATTATATTTTTATTAGTTTTTATGCAAAAATTACATTTCTGGACTTTACTATGAGTTTGTGTGTTTTTCTTTAATTTTAGGTATTTTCTGGATGAAATTGAGGGACTTGAGCAAAAATCTTATTTAGAGGCTGAGAAAGGACTGCAGATGCTTTTGGATTCTGACCCTCCTGTACTCGAAGTAGATTTTCTGGAGCTACAAATACCCAATTGGCGCGCTCTCAATTTCGTTGGAAAGTATACATCTTGGGATTTCCAAAAATATATAATAGTCTATACTTTTCCCGATATTTGATGGCCCAAACTGGCGTTAAACCCCAGCCAGAGACCCTTTTCTGGCGTAAAACGTCGGAACTGGCACCAAAACTGGAGTTGAACGCCCAAACTGGCACCCAAGCTGGCGTTTAACTCAAAAGAATGGCCTATGCACGTGAAAGCTTCAAAGCTCAGCCCAAATACTCACCAAGTGGGCCCCAGAAGTAGATTTCTGCACTATCTACACTTAGTTACTCATTTTCTGTAAACCAAAGTTACTAGTTTAGTATAAAAACTACTTTTAGAGATTCATTTTGCAACTTATGACATTTTACATCTCATATTGTATCTTCTACAGCATGAGTCTCTAAACTCCGTAGGTGGGGGTGAGGAGCTCTGCTGTGTCTCAATGGATTAATGCAATTACTATTGTTTTCTTTTCGATCACGCTTGATTCTATTCTAAGATACTCACTCGTACTTCAATATAACGAATATGATGAACCGTGACACTCATCATCATTCTCAACTTTATAAACGCATGCTTGACAACTACTCCCGTTCTATCTGAGCTCAACGTAGTCATTGGGCGATAGTGACGTTAGGATTTTTGCCAGTAAAGAAGTTCAAAAAAACAGTCGCGTTGTAGATATAGTCTCTAAATCGACAGAAATCCCTTCGTACAAACATTTTGGTTGTCACAAGTAACAAACCCCTTTAAAATTGATAACCGAGTATTTAAACCTCGGGTCGTCTTCTCAAGGAATTGCAGGGAAGTATGTTCTTATTATTGGTTATGGAGATTGTAAATTTGGGGTTTTGAGAATAGGGAGCAAGTAATTTAAATTGCAATTAAAATAAATAAATAACTGTAAAATAAACTTTTGGCAAGGTATGAGAAATTGGAAGTCCTAGCCCAGTTATCCTTATCAACAATAATGAAAATTGACTCTTGATTCCACTTAGTTAACCTTTACTAGAGCAAGGGAAGGTCAAGTGACTAATTAGTTTGATCTTCAAATACTAGTTAATCCCAAAGGAAAGATTGGGATTATCGAAGTTCAGTTCAATTAGCAAAGATAACAATTATCACTTATGTTGAGTTAAGATAACTCCTGAGTTACTAATTTTTTAACCAAAGCCAAGAATGTAGAAAGCTAAATTAAAATCATAAATATCTGGAATACCTTAAATAAAATACATTCAAAGCAGTAAAATCTAACATGAAAAAGTTCATAAGCCAATTGGGCGACATAAATCAAATACAAATAAAAGCATTAGAGTTAATAAAAAAAGAAGCGAAAGTAAATAGAAAGGGACATTGAACCTGGGATCGAGAGTCACTCCTAAAACTAAGAGAAGTCCTAAATCCTAATGCTAAGAGAGAGAGAGAGGAGAGAACCTCTCTCTCTAAAACTACATCTAAAACATGAAAAGTGAATTATGAGAGCCTCCTCATGAATGGATTCATTCCCCCACTTTATAGCCTCTAATGTGTGTGTTCTGGGCTAAAAACAGGGTCAAAAGCAGCCCAGAAATCGCCCCTGCGATTTCTGTTATGTTCAGGTCGCGGAAAGGTGACGCGGCCGCGTCGTCCATGCGGCCGCGCGGATTGGGTGTTGGCCAGGTCACGCGTTCGCGTCACCTGGCATCGGAGCAACTATTGCAAATTATATATCAAATCGAAGCCCCAAACGTTAGCTTTCCAACGCAACTGGAACCGCGTCATTTGGACCTCTGTAGCTAAAGTTATAGCCGTTTGAGTGTGAAGAGGTCAGGCTGGACAGCTTAGCAATTTCTCCAACTTATTGTATTCCTTCCACTTTTGCATGCTTCCTTTCTATCCTCTGAGCCATTCCTGCCCTGTAATCTCTGAAATCACTTAACACACATATCAAGGCATCTAATGGTGATAAGAGAGGATTAATAATAAGCAAATATAGGATCAAAGAAGCATGTTTTCAATAAAAGCACATATTAGGAAGGCAAATGTAAAACCATGCAAATAGTATGAATAAGTGGGTAAAGAGTTGATGAAAACCACTCAATTGAGCATAAGATAAACCATAAAATAGTGGTTTATCAGATAGCTTGAGTGCCTATCTCTTGGGTCTCTGATCCACGGATTTGACTTGCCTCTCCTGACAACAGAGCATTCGAATCCGTGAGATTATAACCTTCATGGTAGAGGCTAGAACCAATTGGCAGCATTCCTGAGATTTGGAAAGTCTAAACCTTGTCTGTGGTATTCTGAGTAGGATCTTGGATGGGATGACTATGACGAGCTTCAAACTCACGAATGTTGGGCGCAGTGACAATGTGCAAAAAGATAGAGAGATCCTATTCCGACACAAGTGAGAATCGACAGATGATTACCCGAGCAGAAACCATTCCTGGACCATTTTCGCTGAGAGGATGGATGGTAGCCATTGACAACAGTGATCAACCAACATACAGCTTGCCATGGAAGGAAGTCATGCGAGTTTCGAAAAAAAGACAGTAGGAATGCAGAGATTCAAACGACAGAGCATCTCCAGAACCTCAACCTATTCCTCATTACTGAATCACAAGTATCATTCGTTTCATGTTATTTACTTTTCATAAACAAAATCATTTTTATCATTAATCTCCTGACTAAGATTTACAAGATAACCATAGCTTGCTTCAAGCCAGTAATCTCCGTGGGATCGACCCTTACTCACGTAAGGTATTACTTGGATGACCCAGTGCACTTGCTGGTTAGTTGTGCGGAGTCGCAAAGGTGTCATTGCAATCCCGTTCACTAATCAACATCAATCCATAGGTTGTAACCTAGCTACTAATTGACTTAGTAATAGGCTAGTATCAATGGTTATCAAATTGACCACCAAAGGTTCTCAAATCACCAATTCATTGAGACCCAATGACACAAGGTCACTCAATCCCCTTAGCCTAGGCCAAGAGTAAAGAAAACTACTCAAAAACTATAGAAAAAATTTTATCAAACACCTAGTATGCAGGAAAAGTAAACATCATAAAATGCAAGAATTAATGAAACCCATAACTAACATAAGTAGGAAATCAACAATAACAATCAAGATCAACATAAAAGAAACATGGAAACATAAAATTGCATTAAAAGGAAATCAAGATCCAACAATGGTTCATCAACACAAAAGAGAGCAAAATAAGAAATTAACAAGAGAAACTAAGAAGATCAAGACAATAAAACACTAAAATATAATGAGAATTAAAATCAAAACAAGAATTGAAAGAGAAATTTGAGAGTGATTAACCTAACTTTACCCTAATTTCAATCCTAAATCTAGAGAGAGGAGAGAGCCTCCTTCTCTAGAATTCTACCCTAAAACCTCATGAAAACTAAACTATGACTACTTGGTTCATTCTCCCTCCAATCCTTGGGTTCAATAGCAACAGAAATGAGTTGGATTATGCCCAAAATGAGCTAGAAATCGCTGGCCACGATTTGCCTTTAGTGAGTCACGCTGATCCACCCACGTGTACGCGTGATGCACATGTATGCGTCTCTAGACACCAGGCAACTATCATAAATTTTATATCATTTTGAAGCCCTGGATGTTAGCTTTCCAACGCAACTAAAATCGCCTCATTTGGATCTCTGTAGCTCAAGTTATGATTGATTGAGTACGAAGAGGTCAGGCATGACAGCTTTGCGATTCCTTGATTTCTTCATGAGTTCTCCCATTTTGCATGCTTTTCCTTCATTCCTTCAATCCAATCTTTGCCTTCTAAACCTGAAATAACTTAACAAACATATCAAGGCATCGAATGGAATTAAAGTGAATTAAATCTAGCTATTTTAAGGCCTAAAAAGCTTGTTTTCACACTTAAGCACAAATTTAAGGAGAAATACAAAACAATGCTATTTCATTGAATAAATGTGAGAAAAGTTGATAAATCTCCTAAATTAAGAACAAGATAAACCACAAAATTGGGGTTTATCAATCCTCCCCACACTTAAACCAAGCATGTCCTCATGCTAAAAATAAAGAAGGACAAGAAAAGGGGTATGAACATTTATTCAATGCAAATAAACTATATGCACCTATCTATATGAAAGCACTAAATGCAAGATGATTCTACCTACTTGGTTAAAAGTAAATCAATCTCCAAGAACACATATGCACATGTAGGGCTAAGTAGCAAGATGATTTATGAATCCTACCAATTTGAATATTAAAATAAAGTACAAGTAAACTTGCAAGAATAAAAGCTCATGAAAGCCGGGAACAAGGAATTGAGCATCGAACCCTCACCGGAAGTGTTTGCAGTCTAGTCGATCGAGTGTATAGGGTTTATCAATTAATTCTCTTCTACTCATGCTTTCCAAGATTTGTCTTTCATCGAACAATCAACAATTATTCAATGCATGCATACATTCATCATGAGGACTTATTCATAGGTTGTAATGGGGCTAGGGTAAAGGTGAAGATGCATAAGGTCAAGTGAGTTTGGAATTTGAATCTTTGATTAACCTAAGCTCTCACCTAACCTATATAACAACCTATGTAATTCTAATACACTACCTAGCTACCATGATTCCCACTTTTTCACATACTCATGCATTCTTTTTAATTCACATCCCATATACATTGTTATTATTGAACTTTACTTTGGGGCATTTTTGTCCCCTTTTTATTGCTTTTCTTTTTCTTTCTTTTTCTATATATTTTTTTTCTCTTTTTTTATTATTTTTTTTACATTTTTTTCTTTTGTTTTCTCATAATTTTTTTTTCAAACTAAAATATATACAAGGATGTCAATACATATGGTTTACACTTTTAATGCATGAGTATGTACCTAATTCCCAAAATTTTCAATAAAAAATACAAAATACACTTTTACCTCAACTAATTTCCCAAGTTTCCCATATCCAATTGATACACACCCTTACTAGCCTAAGCTAATCAAAGATCCAAATTAAAGGACATTTATTATTTTTCACTTAGGGC
This sequence comes from Arachis ipaensis, assembly GCF_059453495.1. Classification (NCBI taxonomy): domain Eukaryota; kingdom Viridiplantae; phylum Streptophyta; class Magnoliopsida; order Fabales; family Fabaceae; genus Arachis; species Arachis ipaensis. Next base: position 78,071,979 of record NC_142441.1, on the reverse strand, counting down.
TTGTGATTTGCTACAATTAAGAACAAAAGGGATTAAATAGGCTGAAAATTGGCTAACAATGGTTGATGAAAGATAGACTATTTGGGTAAGTGAGCTAAATAAAATGATGGCCTCAATCATATAAATGCATGTATACATGGAATAATGGACATATAGAATCAAACAAATCAAAGATTACAATCATAGAAAGAGAACAATGCACACAAGAATGGAAAATAAGTGGTTATAAGATGTAACCACACAATTGGCCTCAAAACTCACATTCTTGTGTTATTAGCTCAAAAACCATGTTCCAAAATAAATTCTTCAAGTAAGTTCACACAAAATTTTTTTCGAATTGGTAGGGTGCCTTAAAACAATTTTTCTTGGAAAAGAAATCATCACCCTAATGATGAGGGAAAAACAATTTCCGCACAAACTCACCGGCAAGTATACTGGGTCGCATCAAGTAGTAATAACTCACAAGAGTGAGGTCGATCCCACAGGGATTGATGGATTGAGAAACTTTAATTAGGTGATAAATTTAGTTAAGCGAATAGTTGATGATTTGAGTGAAATTTTGATTAACAGAAAGTGAATTGCAGAAAGTTAAAGTGCAGAAAGTAAATTCGGCAGAAAAGTAATGTGCAGAAGAGGTAAATTGCAGAAACTTAAAGTGCAAGAAATTAAAAGAGCTGAAACTTAAATTGCAAGAAAAGTAAATGACTGAAACTTAAAGTGCAAGAAACATAAATTGCTAAATCTAAATTGCTAGGAAACTTAAATTGCATAAAGAATAAAGGGATTTGGGTACTGGGATTCAAAATTGAGCTGGAAAAATGTAAATTGAAGTAGATCAGAGAACTATGATATGAAGAGAGTTAGATCAGGATCTCAGTAGCAAACAGAAATGGAAAATTGCTTGAAGAAACAAAACAGCAAGACAACTTAGATCAATTATGAAATCCTAAAAAGAAATTGACAATTTGCAGAAGAGTAACAAGAACAGAAAGAAAATCTAGATCTCAATTACTCTTTTGACCAAGCAAAAAAGAAGAAATTGCAGAAGAAGTAAAATGAAAACAGAAAAGAAAGTTCAGATCCAATTTCCAATTCTTAGAACTATAAAAAGGGAAGTAGAAGATGATTCTCACTTGAAGAATTTCAATGAAGTTCTTCAATCTGAATTCCAAACCCAAAATAGAAAATGGAAGTTGTAGAAGAAAGAACAGACAGAAAGAAAACTAGATCTAATCCCAATTCCCAAATTCAAAAAGGAAAATTAAAAGAGCTCGAAAAAGTTAAAATGAGCAAAAGGTCCTCTTCAAATCAAATTTGCTCCTATTTATACACTTTCTATTCTAGTCACTAAGCACTTGGAATGGGCTTTTGGGTCTGTGAAGACTTGGATCCAAGATGGCACTTGGTGGCATGGGTCAGGGTGCATTTTGTGAAGCTCTAGTGGAGCACTCCGTGACCAAAATGAACGCTACATTCATTCCTTCTAGGCGTGCCAATTTGGTGCGCAGTGTTCCTCTATCGTTGCCATAGTGAACGCTACGTTCACTCTTCAAACGTTGCCTCCTTAGGTGCTTCCTTGGTGCGCACCATTCTCCCCTGGCGTTGCCTTAGTGAACGATGCGTTCACTCTTCCCACGCTGCACCATTTAGTGCGCGCCTTCTCTTCATGGGCGCTCTCCTAGTGAACGCTACGTTCACATTTCGAGCGCTAGCTTATGTACGGAAGCCCGAGCCTTGCCTTCCCAGCTTGGAATTCACGAAAAAGTGAAGAAAGTGAACGCGGCGTTCACTTCCAAAGTGAACGCTATTCCAAGTGTGCTAGTGAACACAACGCTTTACTGTTTGCTTCTCCCTGATTCTTCATTTTTTTCATTTCTTCACCTACAAGCAACCAAACAAACAATCAAAGTATCACCAAATTCACAAGGTCTTTGAATCATTCATGAAATCAATTAATTCTAGCATAAACCCTATGAGTTTGTGAAAAATAAATGATGTTTGATTGATTCAACATAATCATGAAAATCCACTCCAATCACTTACTTATTCCGCAAGAAAGTGCATAAAACCTAATGAAACTAATGAAAAATGCTTGTAGAACTAGCATAAGATGACTTGTCACCACAACACCAAACTTAAACATTGCTTGTCCCCAAGCAAGCACTAAACATGAGAAGAAATGAAATAAAATAGAGAAGCATATATCCTTATTTAGTAGGTAATTGAATTCAGACAATGGGATTTTATGCAGACAAGATGCAGCTCACTTATTCTTTGCTGATAGATATGAAATGTCACTTTGAGGATTCACTAGAGTTGCTGTTATAATACCTTGCTTTTTGATTGATCCCTTTTTTATTTTTTCTTCTTTCTTTTGCTTAGAAAGCTTATATCTCAATGGTAGCTCAGTGTCAAGTGTTGCAGCAGCCTTTTGGCTCAATTTTTCTCAACACTTCTTCACTACAGACACTTGGCTCACAATTCTTCTTAGTAACATTGATGCCCAGCACCTCTTTGGGTTACTAAATGCTTTGTAACTAGGTTGCTCTTGATAATGGGCTTTCGGTTGGTAATCCCAGATTAGTTAATCTAAGTTACCAAGTTTTAAAAGACTCCTTAGAACCTAATTGTCCAAGCATATTGGTGCACGAAATCCTGATCGTTCATTCCTTGGTAACGGCGCTGAAAACTTTATATGCACATTCATAATCTTAGTTCTTTGTCACAACTTCGCATAACTAACTAGCAAGTGCACTGGGTCGTCCAAGTAATAAACCTTACGTGAGTAAGGGTCGATCCCACGGAGATTGTCGGCTTGAAGCAAGCTATGGTCACCTTGTAAATCTCAGCTAGGCAGATTCAATTGGTTATGGAGATTTGATAATTAAAATATAATTAAAATATAAAATAGGATAGAAATACTTATGTAAATCATTGGTGAGAATTTCAGATAAGCGTATGGAGATGCTTATATTCCTTCTGAACCTCTGCTTTCCTACTGCTTTCATCCAATCACTCATACTCCTTTCCATGGCAAGCTGTATGTTGGGCATCACCGTTGTCAATGGCTACATCCCGTCCTCTCAGTGAAAATGGTCCAAAATACGCTGTCACCGCACGGCTAATCATCTATCAGTTCTCAATCCTACTGGAATAGGATTCAATAATCCTTTTGCGTCTGTCACTACGCCCAGCACTCACGAGTTTGAAGCTCGTCACAGCCATCCCTTCCCAAATCCTACTCAGAATACCACAGACAAGGTTTAGACTTTCTGGATCTCAAGAATGGCCGCCAATAATTCTAGTCTATACCACAAAGACTCTGATCGTAAATCAGGAGGCTAAGAGATTTGCATTCAAGCTTGCTTTCATGTAGAACGGAAGTGTTTGTCTGGTACGCGTTCATAAGTGAGAATGGTGATGAGTGTCACATAATCATCACATTCATCATGTTCTTGTGTGCGAATGAATATCTTAGAGAAGAAATAGGCTTGAGTTGAATAGAAAAACAATAGTACTTTGCATTAATTCATGAGGAACAGCAGAGCTCCACACCTTAATCTATGGTGTGTAGAAACTCTATCGTTGAAAATACATAAGAACAAGGTCCAGGCATGGCCGAATGGCCAGCCCCCTAAGCGTCTAAGGAAAAACGTTCCAAAGATCTAAAAGTGATCCAAAGATGGTCCAAAGATGTAAATACAATAGTAAAAAGTCCTATTTATACTAAATTAGTTACTAGGGTTTACAGAGATAAGTAAATGATGCAGAAATCCACTTCTGGGCCCACTTGGTGTGTGCTTGGGCTAAGCATTGAAGCTTTCATGTGTAGAGGTCTTCCTTGGAGTTAAACGCTAGTTTGTAACTTGTTTCTGGCGTTTAACTCTGCTTTGCAACTTGTTTCTGGCGTTTAACGCCAGAATAGGGCAGAAAGCTGGCGTTGAACGCCAGTTTGCGTCATCTAAACTTGGGCAAAGTATAGACTATTATATATTGTTGGAATGCCCTGGATGTATACTTTCCAACGCAATTGAGAGTGCACCATTTGTACTCCTGTAGCTCCAGAAATTCCATTCTGAGTGCAGGGAGGTCAGAATCCAACAGCATCTGTAGTCCTTCTTCAGCCTCTGAATCTGATTTTTGCTCAAGTCCCTCGATTTCAGCCAGAAAATACCTGAAATCACAAAAAAATACACAAACTCATAGTAAAGTCTAGAAATGTGATTTTTATTTAAAAACTAATAAAAATATATTAAAAAATAATCAAATCATACTAAAAACTATGTAAAAACAATGCCAAAAAGCATATAAATTATCCGCTCATCACAACACCAAACTTAAATTGTTGCTTGTCCCCAAGGAACTGAATATCAAATAGGATAAAAAGAAGAGAATATACTATAAATTTCAAATATCAATGAAACTTAGCTCCAATTAGATGAGCGGGACTAGTAGCTTTTTGCCTCTGAACAGTTTTGGCATCTCACTTTATCCTTTGAGGTTCAGAATGATTGGCATCTATAGGAACTCAAAATTCAGATAGTGTTATTGATTCTCCTAGTTTAGTATGTTGATTCTTGAACACAGCTACTTTGTGAGTCTTGGCCATGGCCCTAAGCACTTTGTTTTCCAGTATTACCACCGGATACATAAATGCCACAAACACATAATTGGGTGAACCTTTTTAGATTGTGACTCAGCTTTGCTAAAGTCCCCAATTAGAGGTGTCCAGGGTTCTTAAGCACACTCTGTTTTTACTTTGGACCTCGACTTTAATCGCTCAGTCTCAAGTTTTCACTTGACACCTTCACGCCACAAGCACATGGTTAGGGACAGCTTGGTTTAGCTGCTTAGGCCAGGATTTTATTCCTTTAGTCCCTCCTATTCACTGATGCTCAAAGCCTTAGATCCTTTTTACCCTTGCCTTTTGGTTTTAAGGGCTATTGGCTTTTTGCTCTTGCCTTTTGGTTTAAAGAGCTTTTGGCTTTTTCTGCTTGCTTTTTTCTTTTTCTTTCTTTTTTTCTTTTATTTTTGCCATAATTTTTTTTCTCTTTTTTTTTGCAAGCCTTGTCTATTCACTGCTTTTTCTTGCTTCAAGAATCAATTTTATGATTTTTCAGATTATCAAATAATATTTCTCCTTTTTCATCATTCTTTCAAGAGCGAACAATTTTAACATTCATAAACAACAAATTCAAAAGACATATGCACTGTTCAAGCATTCATTCAGAAAACAAAAGGTATTGTCACCACATCAAAATAATTAAACTAATTTCAAGGATGAATTCGAAATCATGTACTTGTTCTTTTGTAATTAAAGCATTTTTCATTTAAGAGAGGTGATGAATTCATAGGACATTTATAGCTTTAAGACATAGACACTTAAATACTAATGATTATATAGTAAAGACACAAACATAAATAAAACATAAGGCTCAAAAATTGAAAAACAGGAAAATAAGAACAAGGAGATTAAGGAACGGGTCCACCTTAGTGAGGGTGGCTGATAAACCACTATTTTATGGTTTATCTTGTGCTCAATTGAGTGGTTTTTATCAACTCTTTACCCACTTATTCATACTATTTGCATGGTTTTACATTTGCCTTCCTAATTATGCGCTGTGATTGAAAACATGCTTCTTTGGCCTTAAGTTCCCTATGTTTAGACCTCTCTTATTACCATTAGATGCCTTGATATGTGTGTTAAGTGATTTCAGAGATTACAGGGTAAGAATGGCTCAGAGGATGGAAAGGAAGCATGCAAAAGTGGAAGGAATACAAGAAGTTGGAGAAATTGCTAAGCTGTCCAGCTTGACCTCTTCGCACTCAAACGACTATAACTATAGCTACAAGGGTCCAAATGACGCGGTTTCAGTTGCGGTGGAAAGCTAACGTCCGGGGCTTCGATTTGATATATAATATGCCATACTTGCTCTGATCCTAGGCGACGCGGTCGCGTGATCCACGCGAACGCGTCGCAGTGGCGAAAAACCAGCGTGGCAGATTTCTTCTCCAGCGATTTCTGGGCTGTTTTCGACCCAGTTTGCGGCCCAGAAAACACAGATTAGAGGCTATAAAGTGGGGGAATGCATCCATACATGAACAAGCTTTCACATTCACAATTTTAGGAGTAGATGTAGTTTTTAGAGAGAGAGGTTCTCTCCTCTCTCTTAGGATTTAGTTTTAGGATTTAGGATTATTTCTTCTTCATCACAGGTTCAATGTTCCTTTTATTTATTTTTCTAATTTTATTTATGAACTCTTCCATGTTACATTTGATATCTTTATTAGTGCTAATTGAGGTATTTCAGAATTATGATTGCTTTCTTTTATTTATTATATAAATAATTTGGATTTTTCCCTTTTGGCTTTGGTTGAGTTATTGGAGACTCTTGAGTTATCAAACTCATTGTTAATTGAAAATTGGAATTCTTCGAGAATTAATTCGAGTTTCACTAACTCTAACTTTTCCCAAGGAAAGACTAGGACTTGAGGAATCAGAATTAATTCATCCACTTAACTTACCTTTATAATTAGAGGTTAACAAAGTGGGAGAAAAATCCAATTCTCATTACAATTGATAAGGATAACCAGGATAGGATTTCCAGTTTTCATACCTTTCCAAGAGTTTTATTATCTATTTAATTTAATACAATTTACTTTCTTGCCATTTACTATTCTCGCTTTTTATCTTATACATTAAAAACCCCCAATTTACAAACTCATAACCAATAATAAGAACACCTCCCTGCAATTCCTTAAGAAGACGACCCGAGGTTTAAATACTTCGGTTATCAATTTATTTAGGGGTTTGTTACTTGTGACAACCAAAACATTTGTAAGAAAGGTTGATTGCTTGGTTTAGTAACTATACTTGCAACGAGAGTTTACTATAACTTCTAAACCATCAATATTCAGTTCTTCAAAATGGCGCCGTTGCCGGGGAATTGCAAACGTGTGCCTTATTATTGGTTATTGTAAATATTTTTACTTTTTGCTTGTTTATTTGTTTTTATTTTTGTTTTTATTTTTGCTTTTTCATAAATTAAGAGGTTATTGGTTTTTATTTAGTAATTAAAAATAAATTTTCAAAACATTTGTTCTTCGTGTTCATCTTGACCTTCAAGTTGTTCTTAGTTGTTTTCTTCGTTTTGATCTAAAAATTTTAAGTTTGGTGTCATTTTATTGTGTTTCTCTTTCCTCATTAAATTCAAAAAATTCAAAATTTAAAACTCAAATTTTAAATTTCAAATTTTAATTTTCAAAATTCAAATTTAAAAATTTAAAATTCAAATCTCAAATTTCAAAATTTAAAATTTCAAAATTTAAATTTCAAAATTCAAATCTTTTTCAAAAATCATATCTTTTTCAAAATCTTATCTTATCTTATTTCAAAAATCAAATTTCAATTTTCAATATTTAAATTCCAAAATTCAAAATCCAAATTTAAAATTTTAGATTTAAGATTTTAAAAATCAAACCTTTTCAAAATTTAAATCTTTTTCAAATTTTTATCTTATACTGTTGACTTTTTCAAAATTCAAATTTCAAAATTTTAAAAATTCAACTTTAAAAATTTTCAAATTTCAAAATTTAAAAACTCAAAATTCAAAATTTAATTTTTCAAATTCAAAAATTTTAATTTTAGTAAGCTTTTAATTTAAATTTGTTTTTATTTTCGTTTTTAATTTTTATTAGCTACCATGAATTCTCACCCCTCTCGCTTTGAGTTTGGTTCTAAATCTGTTGAAAGGAGTGGAAGCTATAATAGGAATATGCATCAAGGTCTAAGCAATCAAAGATGGATGGAACAACACCCTCCAAGATATCATGGGCAAGGACCACTCTACAATGCATACCAAGCTGATAGATATGGTGGACCCCCTTGTAATTACAACCAAACCCCACCCTGTGCTTATGAACCACCTCTCCAACATACCTTTGAACCACCAAACTCACAAGCCCCTTTACACCATTTACCTCCATATGACCTTAACCCACATCCACCATACCAACCACCCTATGAACCGAATGAGCCATACATAGATCCACCCCAACCTCCATTGGATAACAATACACTCATCTCTAAAATCATTGGTCTCACCTCTACACTCCAAAATCTTATATCCCGCATGAACTAACCCTCTACCTCCAATATTCAACCCTCAAGCTCTAGTGCACTTCCTTTTCAACCACATAATGATCTTTTCATCCCATCACCACCCTCCATGGAAGAGCACCCACATCCATCAATCCAAGAGCAAGATGATCCCAATTATGCTATTAATATGGAACAGGAAAGAAGGAATCATCTTCGCGAATCCATACTTCATAAAGAGCTAGAGGAGGCCCTACGGGTAAAGGTAGGAGAGACCCTTAAAGATGAAAGAATAGTTGAAAGGAGTTGTCATGGAAAGAAAATCATCGAGATAGAGACAAAGCATCAATTATTAAAAAGGAAGAAGTGGTTACAGACTTAAGAGATGCTGAACCTCCATGGGAAAGTCAAGACATAGAGACTCCTTCCAAGATGGTTGCATTTGATGTTGAGGAGGGTGTACAACCTCCAAGGCATGTCATGGTTAAGGACTTGGAAAAGGCCGATCAAGAGATAGAGACTAAAGAAGAAGAAGCACAGCCTCCCATGCCCTTGGTGAGCAATGAAAAAGAGATTGAATTGGAAGAAAGCTACCAAGAGGAAGAGGTTGATATTGAAGAAACTTGCAAAGAGGTGGAAGTTGTCAAAGAGCACAAGGGAGTGGAGCTTGAAATCACCTTGCCAAAGTTATTGGAGACTCCTCCCCCTAAGTTGCCATCATCCTTCACAACATTCAAGTGGGTAAAATTCATATCCCTTAGTTTTCTAATTCCACTTGAATATGGGCTACTGGAGATGGATGGTCAACTTAGAGCTATTTGTGGCATAAAGAGTAAGAGGAAGATGGTCAGTGGTAAGAATTGTCCTGCAAGGTTCATTATGGTTGGAAGCTCAAAGTTTAAATGCAAGGGTTGGTGTAGAGCTCAATTGAATGGGTCTAGGAAGCTGTTTGGTAGCTGCAGTGAGAATTCAAATTACTTATCACCTGGCTGGAAAAATACAAATACCAACAAAAATGGGTGTAAAAGCAAGGTTTGGGATCCTGGAATCTGCTCTGACATTTGTCACCCCGGGAGCCTAAGAATCAGTTTGAAGCTTCTTAAGGGCTTTACATACCTAGTTTGGGACCCCAGAGGTTACTGGAAGTACAAACACTGGTGGGGATTCCTGGATGAATACAAGCATAAGCCACCATAACTGGGAGCTCACCAAATGTCCAACTTAAGGACTTTAACTAAAAGTGCTAGGTGGGAGACAACCCACCATGGTATGATCGTTCCTTTTTCATTTTTATTTAGTTTTATTTGTTTTCGAGTTTTATTTTATTTTATTATATTGAACCTGGAGTTTTGCATCACATTCATATTAACACTGCATTCTGCATTTTTTTCAGATTAAAAAAAAAAAGCACGCACGCGACGCGGCAGCGTCGCTGACGCGTCCGCGTCACTAGTGCGTTGGGAAGAAAAGAATTGAACAGAGAGTCATGCGAGAGCGTGGCTGGAGGCGCGCCTTTAGCATAATTTGACCCATGCGACCGCGTCACCGACGCGATCGCGTTAATTGAAAAATAGCTTCCCTACGCGTCCGCGTCACCCACGCGACCGCGTGGCCCTGTAAATCGACGTAAAAAGGGTGTATGGCCAAAAGTTGAGCTTAAATTGGGCTGGACTCGTGCTGGAAGCCCAAGCCCTCCTACGCGAACGCGTGCCCCACGCGTCCGCATCATATTGGAAATAAGGCCATTCATGCAATCACGTCGACCACGCGACCGCGTCACCCAATATTTTGGCCAAAAGAGTTTCGAACAGAGAGTTGTGGGAGAGCGCGGCTGCCCTCACGCCACTCGCACGGATCATGTCACGCGTCCGCATGACCAACGCGACCGCGTCGAATAGTTTAAGCGCTGCTCACGCGAACGCGTACCCCACGCGTCCGCGTCGCTCGCGCCGCACAGCTCATCTAACTCTGCCAAAAATATCTTATCTTTTTCCTACCTAAATCCTAATTTCTTCTATCTTTTCTTCTTTCTCTCTCTTTTCTTACTTTCTTTTTCTTCATCTTTTTAACTTCTCATCCTTTTTCATTTTCATTTTATTTTATTTATTTGCATACTTTTATTCATTACATATTTTTATTTTTCTAAATTTATTATTTTACCATTGTTGTTCAAATATTCTTATTCAATTGTTACATCTTTTCTGGTATTTTCTTGGTGCTTAGTGACTTGTTTAATTCTGATTGAGTAATATTATTTAAATCAATGCCAATCTTTTATATTTGTATTACTTTTACATTGACATGAATTTATATTATCTCTCGTCCCCCACTCTCTTCCCCATTGTTGCAAATTTTGCACCATTGGTATGCCATGGCTTCTATTGTTTTCTCACGTACATGTTGAAGCTTTTATGTAATTGAGACCCTTATCATTTGGCATTAACCCACCCATACTTCATTTATTTTCTTATCTTTACTTCTGGGTATTACTATTCTTCTTTTTCTCTTCTTTCAGGCTGGCCACCGAAGATGGAAAAAGGGAGAAACTTCTAAAAGGGGAGACAAACAAGTCCATCTGCACAATCCTTGAAGGAAAGCGTCAGTTGGAACAACCCGTCCACCTGCACATCTCAGCATGCACCGAGGACGGTGCAATCTTTAAGTGTGGGGAGGTCGATACCGATCTCCATGGGTTAGTTACTCTTCTATCTCAACACCAATGGTTTATTTTCCTTGTTAGTTGTTGCATTTGCATGTTTGATTGCATATTTATTTGATTTTGTGCATTTAGTTACTACTTGGTTAAAGTAAAAAATTTCTTTTTAAGACCCTATTTTTGAAAATTTTCACTAATTTAAATTGAAAAATTTTTGTGTTAAATTTGTTTGAAGTTGTATTTGGAACATGATTTTTGAGCCAAAGAACACACAACCTGTGAGATTTTGAGCTTGTTTATATGGTTACATTATTTAACCATAAATTTTTATTCTTGTGTGTTTTCTTCTCTATAATTGCAATCTTTACTTTGTTCCATTCTATATGTCCATTATTTAGTGTATTTATATTCTTGCATATGATTGAGGCCATTATTTGTTATTAGCTCACTTTTCCCAAATAAGCCTACCTTTTACATCACCCTTGTTAGCCACTTTGAACTTTTTAATCCCCTTCTATTTCATAACCACATTACTAGCCTTAAGCAGAAAAACAAAATAAAAATCCCAAGTTAAATCCTTGGTTAGCTTAAGATAGATATTGTGAATAATTTAAGTGTGGGGAATTTCATGGGAACATGGGATGATATGAAAAAGTAGGGAATTAAATTGAATAAGTAATTTGAAAATTTGGAAAGCATGCTCATGTGAAATCAAAATAATTAAATTACCATGTGCTTTAAAAAAAAATCAAGTAATTAAATAAGGGGATACAAAAAAAAAGAGAGAAGAAAAATAATATTACCCCAAATGCAAAATAAAAAGAATCAATGCACATGGGACAAAATTAAAAAAAAAATAAGTTTGATACATGAGCATGTAATATAAAAGTGGAAAAAATTTGGGTAGCTAGATAAAGCATTTTAAAATTATATAAAGTATGTATATGTTAGGTGAGATCTTAGACTAATCAAGGATTCACTTTATAAAGCTCACTTAGCCATATATATACCCTTACCCTTACCTTAGCCCCATTACAACCTTGAAAAGACCTCATGATGTTTGCATTGATACATTAAATATTGTTGATTGGTTAGATGAAGAACAAAGTTTTAGAAAGCATGACTAGAGAAGAGTAGTAGAGTGATTAAACCCTAGACACTTGAGAGATTAGAGTGATATACACTACCAGTAAGGGTTCAATGCTTGATTCTATGTTCCCTGCTTTCATGAGCTGTCTTCTTACAAGTTTACTTGTCTTTTATTGTATAATTTGAATTAGTGAAATCTGATTTATGTATATTCTTGGAGAATTTGATTTACTTTTAACCAAGTAGGTAGAAACATTTTGCATGTAATTATATTCATATAGATAGGTTGTATTTCATACATTCTACCACTCCTCTTCATTCTTTATAGCTTCTCTTAAGCTTAGCATGAGGACATGCTAATGTTTAAGTGTGGGGAGGTTGATAAACCACTATTTTATGGTTTATCTTGTGCTCAATTGAGTGGTTTTTATCAACTCTTTACCCACTTATTCATACTATTTGCATGGTTTTACATTTGCCTTCCTAATTATGTGCTTTGATTGAAAACATGCTTCTTTGGCCTTAAGTTCCCTATGTTTAACCTCTCTTATTACCATTAGATACCTTGATATGTGTGTTAAGTGATTTCAGATATTATAGGGCAAGAATGGCTCAGAGGATGGAAAGGTAGCATGCAAAAGTGGAAGGAATACAAGAAATTGGAGAAATTGCTGAGCTGTCCAGCTTGACCTCTTCGCACTCAAACTGCTATAACTTTAGCTACATAGGTCCAAATGACGCGGTTCTAGTTGCGTTTGAAAGCTAACGTCCGGGGCTTCGATTTGATATATAATATCCCATAGTTACCCTGACGCTAAGTGACATGGTCGCGTGATCCACGCGGACACGTCGCAGTGGCAAAAAACCAGCGTGGCAGATTTCTTCTCCAGCGATTTCTGGGCTCTTTTTGACCCAGTTTGCGGCCCAGAAAACACAGATTAGAGGCTATAAAGTGGGGGAATGCATCCATACATGAACAAGCTTTCACATTCACAATTTTAGGAGTAGATGTAGTTTTTAGAGAGAGAGGTTCTCTCCTCTCTCTTAGGATTTAGTTTTAGGATTTAGGATTATTTCTTCTTCATCAAAGGTTCAATGTTCCTTTTATTTATTTTTCTAATTTAATTTATGAACTCTTCCATGTTACATTTGATATCTTTATTAGTGCTAATTGAGGTATTTCAGAATTATGATTGCTTTCTTTTATTTATTATATAAATAATTTAGATTTTTCCCTTTTGGCTTTGGTTGAGTCATTGGAGACTCTTGAGTTATCAAACTCATTGTTAATTGAAAATTGGAATTCTTCAAGAATTAATTTGAGTTCCACTAACTCTAACTTTTCCCAAGGAAAGACTAGGACTTAAGGAATCAGAATTAATTCATCCACTTAACAAAGTGGGAGAAAAATCCAATTCTCATTACAATTGATAAGGATAACCAGGATAGGACTTCTAGTTTTCATACCTTGCCAAGAGTTTTATTATCTATTTAATTTAATACAATTTACTTTCTTGCCATTTACTATTCTTGCTTTTTATCTTATACATTAAAAACCCCCAATTTACAAACTCATAACCAATAATAAGAACACCTCCCTGCAATTCCTTGAGAAGACGACCCGAGGTTTAAATACTTCGGTTATCAATTTATTTAGGGGTTTGTTACTTGTGACAACCAAAACGTTGATTGCTTGGTTTAGTAACTATACTTGCAACGAGAGTTTACTATAACTTCTAAACCATCAATCTTCAGTTATTCAGTGGCGTCTTCCTCTTCTTGAAGAACCAATGGTGCTTTTGAGCTCCTCTATGTCTCTTCCTTGCCTTTGTCGCTTCATCCCTAGTGATTTTGGTGCTCCTATCCTTAGTTGCTCCCAATAGTTGTGTGGAGGAAAATGTATCCCTTGAGGTATCTCAGGGATTTCTTAGTGAGGGAATTCCTCATGCTCTTGTTGAGGTCCATAAGTGGGCTCTCTTGTTGTGCAGTCAAATGCTCTATTACTGAGCTATGGACCCTTGAGATGAATCTCTCCATCTCCCATGACTCGGAGGTGGAAGCTTTTGTCTTCCCTTTCCTCTTTCTAGAGGTTTCTCCGGCCTTAGATGCCATAAATGGTTATAGAAAAACAAAAAGCAATGCTTTTACCACACCAAACTTAAAAGGTTTGCTCGTCCTCGAGCAAAAGAAGAAATAAAGAAGGGGAAGAAGAAGAAAATAGAGGAGATGGAGGGGGAGAGAGAGAGAGAGGTGGGGTAGGTGGGGATCCTGTGGGGTCCACAGATCCTGAGGTGTCAAGAATTTCTCATCTCTGCACCATTTAGATGTGCAAAATACCCTCTGTATGTAATACTGGCATTTAACGCCAGACTGCTGCCTGTTTCTGGCGTTAAATGCCTAAATGTAGCCTATTTATGGCATTTAACACCAGGTTGATGCTTGTTTCTGGCGTTAAACGCTAGCTTGGTGCTTGTTTCTGGCATTAAACGCCAGACAGATGCTTGTTTCTGGCGTTTAAATGCCAGAATGCTCTTCCTCCAAGGTGTGCTATTTTTAATGCTGTTTTTCATTCTGTTTTTTATTTTTCAGTTATTTTTGTGACTTCACATGATCATCCACCTAAAGAAAACATAAAATAGCAATGAAAAATAAATAGATATAATTAAATAACATTGGGTTGCCTCCCAACAAGCGCTTCTTTAAAGTCAATAGCTTGACAGTGAGCTCTCATGGAGCCTCACAGATGTTCAGAGCATTGTTGGGACCTCCCAACACCAAACTTAGAGTTTGAATGTGGGGGTTCAACACCAAACTTAGAGTTTGGTTGTGGCCTCCCAACACCAAACTTAGAGTTTGACTGTGGGGGCTTTGGTTGACTCTGCAATGAGAGGAGCTTTTTATGCTTCCTCTCCATGGTTACAGAAGGAGATCCTTGAGTCTTAAATACAATGTAGTCCTCATTCAGTTGAAGGACCAACTCTCCTCTGTCCACATCAATCACAGCTCTTGCTGTGGCTAGGAAGGGTCTTCCAAGGATGATGGATTCATCCTCATCCTTCCCAGTGTCTAGGATTATGAAATCAACAGGGATGTAAAGGCCTTCAACCTTTACTAACACGTCCTCTACTAGTCCATAAGCCTATTTTCTTGAGTTGTCTGCCATCTCTAATGATATTCTGGCAGCTTGCACCTCAGAGATCCCAAGTTTCTCCATTACAAAGAGTGGCATAAGGTTAATGCCTAACCCCAGGTCACACAGAGCCTTCTCAAAGGTGATGGTGCCTATGTAACAGGGGATTAGGAATTTACCAGGATCCTATTTCTTTCGAGGTAATTTCTGCCTATCCAATGCATTTAGTTCATTGGTAAGCAAGGGAGGTTTATCTTCCCAAGTCTCATTACCAAATAATTTGGCATTCAACTTCATGATTGCACCAAGGTACTTAGCAACTTGCTCTTCAGTAATGTCTTCATCCTCTTCAGAGGAAGAATACTCATCAGAGCTTATAAAGGGCAGAAGCAAGTTGAATGGAATCTCTATGGTCTTTGTATGAGCCTCAGATTCCTTCAGGTCCTCATTGAGGAATCCCTTAATGTTCAGAGGACGTCCCATGAGGTCCTCCTCATTGGGATTCACGTCCTCCTCCTCCTCTCTGGGTTCGGCCACACCAAGTAAGGTTATAGCCTTGCACTCTCTTTTTGGATTCTCTTCTGTATTGCTTGGGAGAGTACTAGGAGAAGTTTCAGTGATTCTTTTACTCAGCTGGCCCACTTGTGCCTCCAAATTTCTGATGGAGGACCTTGTTTCATTCATGAAACTTAGAGTGGCCTTAGATAGATCAGAGACTATATTTGCTAAGCTAGATGGATTCTGCTCATAATTCTCTGTCTGTTGCTGAGTGGATAATGGAAAAGGCTTGCTATTGCTAAACCTGTTTCTTCCACCATTATTAAAGCCTTGTTGAGGCTTTTGTTGATCCTTCCATGAGAAATTTGGATGATTTCTACATGTGGGATTATAGGTGTTTCCATAGGGTTCCCCCATGTAATTCACCTCTGCTATTGCAGGGTTCTCAGGATTATAGGTGTTTCCATACTGTTGGATGCAGCTTGCAATCCATTCAGACTCTGAGAAATCATATTGACTTGCTGAGTCAATATTTTATTCTGAGCTAATATGGAATTCAGTATCAATTTCAAGAACTCCCTTCCTCTGAGGCGTCCCATTACTCACATGATTCCTTTCAGAAGTGTACATGAACTAGTTATTTGCAACCATGTCAATGAGTTCCTGAGCTTCTGCAGGCATTTTCTTTAGGTGAATGGATCCACTTGCAGAATGGTCCAATGACATCTTTGATAATTCAGATAGACCATCATAGAATATATCCAGGATGGTCCATTCTGAAAGCATGTCAGAAGGACATTTTTTGGTTAGTTGCTTATATCTCTCCCAAGCTTCATAGAGGGATTCACCTTCTTTCTGTTTGAAGGTTTGAACATCCACTCTAAGCTTGCTAAGCTTTTGAGGAGGAAAGAACTTGGCTAAGAAAGTCGTGACCAGCTTATCCCAAGAGTTCAAGCTATCTTTAGGTTGAGAGTCCAACCATATTCTAGCTCTGTCTCTTACAGCAAATGGGAAAAGCATAAGCCTGTAGACCTCGGGATCAACCCCATTGGTCTTAACAGTCTCACAGATTTGCAAGAATTCAGTTAAGAACTGAAAAGGATCTTTTGATGGAAGTCCATGAAACTTGCAATTCGGTTGCATCAGAGAAACTAATTGAGGCTTTAGCTCAAAATTGTTTGCTCCAATGGCAGGGATTAAGATGCTTCTTCCATGTAAGTTGGAATTTGGTGCAGTGAAGTCACCAAGCATCTTCCTTACATTGTTATTGGGTTCGGCCATGTCTCCTTCTTTTTCCAAAATTTCTATCAGATTTTCTCCAGAGAGTTGTGCCTTAGCTTCCTCTTCAGAGTCCTTTCAGGTTCAGGATCAACTTCAACAAGAATGTTCTTATCCTTGTTCCTGCTCATATGAAAAAGAAGAGAACAGAAAAGAAAATATGAAATCCTCTATGTCACAGTATAGAGATTCCTTATGTGAGTATAAGAAGAGAAGAATAGAAGAAGGAGAAGAGAAAAATTTGAATTTTAAAAAGAATAAAAGGAAAATATTTTTGTTTTTATTTTAATTATTAGTTAGAATTGGAAAATAAAATAAAATAAAAATATTTTTGTTTTTAATTTAAAATTAAAGTTAAAATTCGAAATTTAAGAAGAGAAATAAAATTAAATTAAAATTAAAATCAATTAGTTAATTAAAAAGGAATTTTGAAAAAGAAGTTAGTGATTTTCGAAAATTAGAGAGAGAGAATTAGTTAGGTGGTTTTGAAAAAGATAAGAATCAAACAAGATAAGATTAATTGACAAAAAGATTTGAAAATCAATTTTGAAAAGATAAGAAGTTAGATAAGATGTTAGAAAAGATTTTGAAATTGATTTTGAAAAAGATATGATTGAAATTTATTTTGAAAAAGATTTGAAAAAGAAATTTAAAAAGATTTGATTTTGAAAATTAAAGTTGATTACTTGACTAACAAGAAACAAAAAGATATGATTTTAAAATTTAAAGATTGAACCTTTCTTAATAGGCAAGTAATAACTTGAAATTTTTGAATCAAAATATTAAATGTTAGTAATAAATTCGAAAATATGAAGTAAAAATAAGAAAAAGATTTTGAAAACCATTTTGAAATTTTCAAAAATCATAAAAGAAAAATGAAAAAGATTTGTTTTTTGAAAAAGATTTAAAAAAGATGTAATTTTTAAAATGAAAATTTGATTTGACTCATAAGAAACAATTAAATTTAAAAACTTTTTGACTAAATCAAACCAAATTTTCGAAAATTTATGAGAGAATAAGGGAAAGATATTTTTTTTATTTTTGAATTTTTAATGAAGAAAGGGAAAAACAATAAAAAGACTCAAAACATGAAAATTTTATGAATCAAAACACACAATGCATGCAAGAACACTTTGAATGTCAAGATGAACACCAAGAACACTTTGAATGTCAAGATGAACACCAAGAACTTATTTTTGAAAATTTTTAAGAAAAGAAAAACATGCAAGACACCAAACTTAGAAATTTTCAAACTTTAGACACTAACAAATTGAAAATGCATATGAAAAACAAGAAAAGACACAAAACAAGAAAAATTAAAGATCAAACATAGAAAATCATCAAGAACAACTTGAAGATCATGAAGAACACATGCATGAATTTTTGAAAATTTTAAGAAAAATTAAAAAGATGCAATTGACACCAAACTTACAAATTGACACTAGACTCAAACAAGAAACATAAAATTTTTGGTTTTTTTTATTTTATAAGAATTTTTTGGTTTTTTCTGAAAATTATTTTGGGAAAAACAAAAAAGAAAAAATTTCTTTTATATTATTTTCGAAAATAAGAAATAAAAAAGCTTAAAAATAAAATAAAATTACCTAATCTGAGCAACAAGATGAACCGTCAGTTGCCCAAACTCGAACAATCCCCGGCAACGGCGCCAAAAACTTGGTGCACGAAATCATGATCGTTCATTCCTTGGTAACGGCGCTGAAAAATTTATACGCATATTCATAATCTTAGTTCTTTGTCACAACTTCGCACAACTAACTAGCAAGTGCACTGGGTCGTCCAAGTAATAAACCTTACGTGAGTAAGGGTCGATCCCACAGAGATTGTCGGCTTGAAGCAAGCTATGGTCACCTTGTAAATCTCAGTCAGGCAGATTCAATTGGTTATGGAGATTTGATAATTAAAATATAATTAAAATATAAAATAGGATAGAAATACTTATGTAATTCATTGGTGAGAATTTCAGATAAGCGTATGGAGATGCTTATATTCCTTCTGAACCTCTGCTTTCCTACTGCTTTCATCCAATCACTCATACTCCTTTCCATGGCAAGCTGTATGTTGGGCATCACCGTTGTCAATGGCTACATCCCGTCCTCTCAGTGAAAATGGTCCAAAATGCACTGTCACCGCACGGCTAATCATCTGTCGATTCTCGATCCTGTTGGAATAGGATTCAGTAATCCTTTTGCGTCTGTCACTACGCCCAGCACTCGCGAGTTTGAAGCTTGTCACAGCCATCCCTTCCCAGATCCTACTCGGAATACCACAGACAACGTTTAGACTTTTCGGATCTCAAGAATGGATACCAATAATTCTAGCCTATACCACGAAGACTCTGATCGTAAATCAGGAGGCTAAGAGATATGCATTCAAGCTTGATTTCATGTAGAACGGAAGTGTTTGTCAGGCACGCGTTCATAAGTGAGAATGGTGATGAGCATCACATAATCATCACATTCATCATGTTCTTTTGTGCGAATGAATATCTTAGAGAGGAAATAGGCTTGAGTTGAATAGAAAAATAATAGTACTTTGCATTAATTCATGAGGAACAGCAGAGCTCCACACCTTAATCTATGGTGTGTAGAAACTCTACCGTTGAAAGTACATAAGAACAAGGTCCAGGCATAACCGAATGGCCAGCCCCCTAAGCGTCTAAAGAAAAATGTTCCAAAGATCTAAAAATGATCCAAAGATGGTCCAAAGATGTAAATACAATAGTGAAAAGTCCTATTTATACTAAACTAGTTACTAGGGCTTACAGAGATAGGTAAATGATGCAGAAATCCACTTCCGGGCCCACTTGGTGTGTGCTTGGGCTGAGCATTGAAGCTTTCACGTGTAGAGGTCTTCCTTGGAGTTAAACGCCAGTTTGTAACTTGTTTCTGGCGTTTAACTCTGCTTTGCAACTTGTTTCTGGCGTTTAACACCAGAATAGGGCAGAAAGCTGGCGTTGAACGCCAGTTTTCGTCATCTAAACTTGGGCAAAGTATGAACTATTATATATTGCTGGAAAACCCTGGATGTCTACTTTCCAAAGCAATTGAGAGCACGCCATTTGGACTCTTGTAGCTCCAGAAAATCCACTTTGAGTGCAGGGAGGTCAGAATCCAACAGCATCTGTAGTCCTTCTTCAGCCTCTGAATCTGATTTTTGCTCAAGTCCCTCAATTTCAGCCAGAAAATACCTGAAATCACAGAAAAACACACAAACTCATACTAAAGTTCAGAAATGTGATTTTTATTTAAAAACTAATAAAAATATAAAAACTAATCAAATCATACTAAAAACTATGTAAAAACAATGCCAAAAAGCGTATAAATTATCCGCTCATCACATATCCTAGTACAAGAAGCATCACATGCATATGTCCTAAGGTCTAAGCTATTGGTGTCTAGCCTTATTATTTGTTTCTTTCTTTCATGTTGCCAATCCTTGGCTTTTCTTTTCTTTTTCCTTTCTTACTTTGCTTCATTTTCCAAGGATGTTCATTAATAAAAGGTTTTATACCAGCAACTAAGTTCACACTACAAGAGATATTCTATTCTGTAGCTTTTATTATTGAGCTTATCATCTAATCAAGAAATTACTACCACAAGTCTTTATTCTAATTCCTACTACATTGGACAATCACTTTCTATTTCAAACATTTTCTCTTATTGATGCAAAAGGGGAAACAAGACAGAATTTAATGCAGATGAGTGATAACAAGCATTTAAACTAGTGCAGACATCAAAATTACACTATTTGAACTAAACATCAAGGTAAACAGCAGCTCCTCATTCAGAATAGTTCATAGCAGAGTGAATTTTGTGACAATACAACCTCTCAGGAGTGTCTTGCAGCTATCATCATCATCCTTTACTTTTGCATTTCCCTTGGTGATGTTTCTTTTAAGAGGCTGTGTGTCTTTTCTGCATAATTATTGGAAGTTCACTACAAGAAAACACGTCTATTGCCACGCTTTTAAAGCGTGGCAAAAAGCTGAAAAAAACGTGGCGATAGCTTTTCGCCACGCTTTTTTATCTACCGCCACGCTTTTAAAAGGGTGACCTATGAAAGGGTGGCGGTTGCTCTATCGCCACGCTTTTTTCAACCTATCGCCACGCTTTTTGTTTGCCACGTTTTTTTACAAATTGCCACTTTTAAAAGGGTGGCTGTATGAGCGTGGCGATAGAGAGAGATACGGCCACGCTTTTAAAGCGTGGCGATAGGGAGAGATACGGCCACGCTTTAAAAGCGTGGCCATAGGGAGAGATACAGCCACGCTTTAAAAGCGTGGCGAAAGTCTTCTCAAATTAAAAAAAAAAATTTCTTTTCCTTGATCTACATCGCTACACAATATAAATTTTCAGTCTTTTTTTATTACCAAACCTATAAATATAATATACAATTTTTATTACAAGACAAATTAAACAGTTATTAGTGACGACTTTTGCCACAATTTTTATGAATCTCGAGTTCAAATTCCAAAACTAAAAGCTAAAGAAAAATACAGGAACAATACAACTTAAACCCTTGCTGTTCCTCCTTCCTTTAGCCCTCAAACTTCCTTCCTCACCTCAGCAACACCATTTCTCTCTTCTGTACACTTTTTCGGTTTATCTTGGATGTCCTGCAATCAAGAAGTTACAGCTTTCTCAACTACTTCAGAGACAGAACTGTCCACTTTGCTTTTTGCCTCTGCCAGCAAAGATTCATAATACTACAACAACAACGGCACAAAGAGAATCCGAGTTCAGCCACACATCATCAGCAATATTATTGCATCAAAAAATCATCACATGGAGGGAATCATTATTTAGCTTTAGCTATAATCCTAAAGCATTTATCATAAACCAAAGCATGCAGGTTCAGTACCCCTAAATTCTAACCACTCCTGTAATTATAATACTTCTAATGATATGTTAGGAACAAGTAGTTTCCAGTCAACCTTGATGACATAATATAGTCTATAGTTCGTACATCCAAAGCAAAGACTGTTTTCCATAGTTATTAAAATATCCCAGAGAATGAGTTTCAGGAGCATCAGTGTCAACTTACTTGTCTTTGAGTTTCCAACTGAGATGTTAGAAGACGGTTGTATTCATCCAAAATCTGTTTTTGAGAAATAACAATGAATCACTAACCATGTATTGAAATGGGAAATATACTCAGAAATAGTGGTGCTAATAACAATGAAGACTTAGTGTTGTTAGAAAATTAAAATGCTATCCTATCAAATGATGATGTGGAACTATTTCTACAAGACAGTATATCTATTAAATGTAAAGTGGTTCATGCAAGCAGGCCAGTGTTAATTAATCACAGCGAGCAAGATTATCCGACCCAGATATGCATATGTTTCTATTTCAGGCTATCTGTCCAAGTTAGCTTCAGCATAAACACAGGACATTCAAGAGTTTATATAGAACAAACATACTGCCTCAACTTCAATACAAAGTTGAAATATAATACTTTTTGCAATTATTATATTAGTAATTGCTTTGTCCTCTAACAGATTTCAAGGACTAATGATTTTGTTTTTGGGGCTGGGGGGAGGAGAGATGGGAATCAATTCTAAAAAAAATGATAATATTCTATACTAATTAGTTTGTTTTAAAAGAGGACTCCAGCCCTCCATAAAATAAATTAAAATACACTACCTCCTAAAACAGGCAAAAGAAGTATGCTGCAACCAGGACTAGAAAAAAGTCTTCCCCGTCGGAGTCTATTTTTTAAAAAAGTCTAGAAAAAATACACTACCATTATTTTTAAAAATTTGAAAAATTTACTTATACACATATTTTTTTCTAAAATTATTGTATCCCATACCCATATTCTTCGTACCGCGTATAGATACCGTACCTATATTCGTACATACAACTTCAGCTTCAATTCATCCAAGTTAGTAATAGTGTGGTTGTCCCTGGCTGCATTTATCGATATTCACAGTTTAGAATCACATAATTGGCTTGCATATAGTTACATCAAAACTGTAATGAGTCGCATAAAACTGCAACAATATAAATTTTAAGTTGTAAATTAAACAAAAAGTTCACAATGAAATTACTATAATGCCTAGCAAAAGCAGCTTAGTAACGAGTGATGATTTAGGTTTGTCCTAAATGATTAGCAAAATAGAAAGGTAATCTGATGCTTATAATCTGATGGTGATATATATATACTTCACATAATTGCTTAAATGATGCTTAAATGATTTAGGTTTGTCTTATTTATGCTTATAATCTGATGGTGATAGTGATATATATATACTTCACATAATTGCTATGGTTTTGAAATGAGATGAAAAGGTAATCCAAATAGAAAGCACACACATATTTATTCTTATAATTGACACATAATTCAATGATAATGTAGATAAATTTCAAACTGATAATATATTTGAAATTCGTCTTTTTTTAATTCAAATAAAAAATAAATTCAAAGTCTATATTGGAAGTCAAACATTCATATGTATATATATCTGTAGCTATAATATATATTGCTCTTTGCTCATGACCACTCATTGTCAATGATTTATCAAATGAAATTAACTCAGAAGCATACAAAAATGGTTACCTAAGTAGTGGTTTCAGTGCTTGGAGTTCTTTACAGATCAGTTCAGTGGCAAAATCGACTAGCTTTGTGAATCTGTGATAAAAATTGACAAATTCTCACTTAGACAACCCTCCAATGGACATGAATAATGAAACCCAAACAGCTAATTAAAAATAGCAAGAGAGTAGAATGTCCTTAAATGGCCTAATGCATTTGTTCTTTCTAGTACTACTAAAATCCACTCATCATGCTGTGCCATTTATACTTCTATACTCCTAAGTCCTAACCCATAATTTTGTTTTCAATTTTCTTAAAATTTAATACAATTTAAATAACTGTGGTAACACCAATTGAAAAACATGAATAAACTTATATTTCTTTTATACAAAAAGTGGTTGCTAGTTAATGCAAAGTATAAAGTGGGTTGATGTGAATGTGAAGGAATAAAAAAGGGAAAATGGAAGCAAGTGTCGGGAGCTGCTGATTGCTGATGGGGAAATGCATTAGGACCCCCTTCCCTTCAATTTTAATTAATGCCTACAAGCTGGGAGCTGCTGATTGCTGATGGGGAAATGCATTAGGACCCCCTTCCCTTCAATTTTAATTAATGCCTACAAGCTGGGAGCTGCTGATTGCTGATGGGGAAATGCATTAGGACCCCCTTCCCTTCAATTTTAATTAATGCCTACAAGCTACAATGCCACTGCAATTTACAAACAATAAATACACTAACTACACTAAATTGTTCAAAAACACAAACTACACTAACTCTATACAATCATTTGACTTGAATGGCAATAGAAGTAGATCAAATAAAGCTTATTTTAAATAAGTAAAAAGCATTAATTTATTTGAAAGCATAGGGTATTCCTTTCAATTATTTCCAAATAAAGCCTCTACTTTAAGCATGTCATTGCAAAATACCAAAATGGAACCTTTTCTTTTCAAGTCCTTCAAATCTGTAACTCTTTTCTCTCTTCCTACTTGACGTTTTCTTAATCTAACGATTCCATATATCTTTGCAATAGAATCTCTTGTATTAATCATTAATCCTAAGCAATACAAACAAAATTACAACAAATACATCCCCACAAAAGATTTAAACAGATCATCTTAATAATTAATTTCAGATAGAAGCAAAAAAATCTTTTACTCACATCACACACACCCCTCAGCAGGGGCTTTTCTCCCTTCTTAAGCTTCTGTTGTCACACCTTTTTTACTTGTTCTTTGTTTAGCAACTACCTGACAACTATCCTCCCTCTTCACGTGACTGGCTTTCCCTGCAGTCTTTGTATCAAACTGTTTCCATGTTTTTACGAAAATAAAGTGTAAAATTATCCTCTCTAATGTGTCATCATATAATATCAATGATTTGCACATTTTTAATACAGAAAATAATTATACATTTAATAATCCAATACATAATAAAATTTGGATAAAAATAAACTTTTAGAACACGCATTAAACATACTAAACAAGTATTTCTAAGTTTTATAATTCTATGAGAATAAGAATGATACAACAAATTAATTATCTAGAGTTTAATTCAAACATGATACTCTATATTCAAATAAGATTTGTGAGGAAATTTACTAAAATGTAAAATGTAAATATTCAATTCTCTCTAGCTTCTTCACAATCATCACTTCCAACATACTAAATGATATCGACATCAGCAGGCTTAGCTTATTCAACCTTTTTAATTAATAATATTATTACAGAAAAATACTAAGAGCACCATAATTTAGCTGATATTATTATCTTATCAACTAGTTTTTCCTCCCTCTACATGTGCCGGGAAATGAATTTCAGTTAGTTATATATCTTTCATACTTTTTATAAGGAAGAGCAGAGCGAAACATTTTATTTTACGAGTGTGAAAACCCCTAGAAAGCTCAAATGTTTTCTATGCGAATTCATCAAATGAGAAACAGATTTTTAACCTAGCGAAAGCTAAAACGAAATCAAAGGCGCAAAACTAACAAGAGCAATACACGTGTGCCTAGGGTTCATTTCGATGTATTTGAAACACATGATTCTGTAGGAAGCAGAAAGTAAATAAGCTAATAAAGAAAAGTGAATTCAGGAGAGTAATTAGATGAGTGGGGGAGTACGAAGTGGTAGAAAACGATGGAAGAGCTTACATTGAAGGGGCTGGGATCTTGTGGAGCTATTCCAAGAGAGAGAGAGAGAGAGAGATTGAAAGGGGATGCCCAGCAGAGACGAATGCACGCTTCATAACCGCAACCATAATGAAGATCTGTTGCCACGCTTATAAAACGATCCTGTTTCACTCTATAGCCACGTTTTTGAAGCGTGGAAAAAAAAACGTGGCCATATCTCTAATCAATTGCCACCCTTCCAAAAGCGTGGCCGTTGACCCTTTTCGCCACGTTTTTAAAGCGTGGCAAGAAAAAACGTGGCCGAATCTCTATTCAATCGCCACCCTCACAAAAGCGTGGCCATTGATCACTTTTGGCCACGCTTTTAAAGCGTGGCAAAAAAAAAGCGTGGCCATAAGCCTTTTTTCTTGTAGTGGTTGCTGGTTTTTCCAAGCACTTAGGCAGATGGTTAGCATGCATGAATTATTGTAGGTTCTTGATCTTATTTTGGTGAGGGAACACCAAACTTAGTCCCTTGCTACTGTATATGATGCATCAGTTACATGAAACCATGTATTTTTGCTAAAGGTAATAAAACTAAAAAACTTGAAGACAGACAATGGTTTAGTGATTTCCGTGATTGCTTGGAGCTAGTACTCATTTATGCAGAGGGTTGAAATGTGTTTTTAAATGAGATTTTTGGTGGAACACCAAACTTAGCATCCTTCACTCACCCTTAAATTATTTTGGTGTGCAACACCAAACTTAGCTCCTTGCAATACAGATAAGTCTACTTAACCTTTTTTATTGAAATAGTTTAGGAAAAGAAAACTACCTCTGGTTGGGTTGCCTCCCAACAAGTGCTCTTTTAATGTCACTAGCTTGACATCCTTCATTCTTGCTCAACTTAGCTTCTGAATCTCCTTCTCTTTGTCCCAAGGACCTCCCAAATAATGCTTTGCCCTATGACCGTTTGCTGTGAAATTGTTCTTTGTTGCTTCATCTAGGAGTTCAAGACTTCCATAAGGGAGAACCTTTGTCACCAAGTAGGGACCAGTCCATTTAGACTTAAGTTTGCCAGGAAAAACTTTGAGCCTGGAGAGTACTTGCCGTCCTGGTTTGAACTCCTTCTTTGAGATCCTTTTGTCACGCCATCTCTTGGCTTTTTCCTTGTATATCTTAGCATTTTCATAGGCTTCCAGTCTAAACTCATCCAATTCATTTAATTGCAATAGCCTCTTCTCTCCTGCTGCCTGAGAATCAAGGTTGAGGATTTTAGTGGCCTAGAAAACTTTATGCTCAAGCTCTACAGGAAGACGACAAGACTTGCCATATAACAACTGAAAAGAAGACTTTCCAATAGGAGTTTTGAATGCTGTTCTATATTCCCAGAGAGCATCTTCTAATTTTCTAGCCCTATCCTTTCTTGTGTTCCCCACTGTTTTCTCCAAAATCCTCTTCAACTCCCTATTTGCAAGCTCTGCTTGGCCATTGATCTGTGGGTGATATGGTGTGGCTACTTTATGCATCACTCCGTATTTGTGAAGTAGTTTTTTCATCTGTTTGTTGCAAAAATGACTACCACCATCACTGACAAGACCCTTAGGCACTCCATATCTAGTAAAAATGTACTTCTTAAGGAATTGAATGATAATTTGTGCATCACAGTTGGTTGTTGCCATGGCTTCCACCCACTTTGAGACATATTCTACTACCACAAGTATGTATTTGAAAGAATATGAAGGTGGAAAAGGTCCCATAAAATCCATGCCCCAAAGATCAAAGTGTTCTATCTCCAAGATGTGTTTCTGAGGCATTTCATTCCTTCTTGTTAATCCTCCAGCTCTTTGGCACTCATTACATTGATGAACAGACTCTCTAGCATCCTTGAATATGGTTGGCCAATAAAATTCGCTTTGAAGTACTTTGGCTGCTGTTCTTTCTGGCCCAAAATGTCCACCATAAACTGAACCATGACAATGCCATAGTATGTCTCTCATCTCACTTTCAGGAACACATTTCCTAATCATTCCATCTGGACACCTCCTGAATAAGAATGGTTCATCCCATAAGAATTTCTTGGCCTCATTTAGCAGCTTCTTCACTTGTTGCTTGGTGAATTCTTGGGGAATATTTCTTCCAACCTTGTAGTTTGCAATGTCTGCAAATTAGGGAGCTTGTTGGATTTGCAAAAGGTGTTCATTTGGAAAGACTTCGTTCACTGAATGTGGAGCTTGGTTAGCTTCTTGTGATAATCTTGACAAATGGTCTGCCACTTGATTCTCATTCCCTTTTCTATCTTTCACTTCAATGTCAAATTCTTGTAGCAGCAACACCCACCTAATAAGCCTTGGCTTTGAATCCTATTTAGACATGAGATACTTGAGAGCAGCATGATCAGTATATACTATAACCTTTGAACCAATCAAGTATTGTCTAAATTTATCAAATGCATATACAATTGCCAAGAGCTCTTTCTCAGTGGTGGTATAATTTTTCTGTGCTTCATTCAACACCTTGCTAGCATATTATATAACATGATGCAGCTTGACTTTCTTCTGCCTCAATACAGCACCAATTGCAAAGTCACTTGCATCACACATAAGTTCAAAAGGCAATTCCCAATCTGGGGGTGTGATGATTAAGCACTGAATTAGAAATTTTATTACCCATCAATATGAAACAAGTCTAGAAGCACCAAGATTAACCAAGAAATTCTCAACAATTGAGTAAGAGTATTCAACACCATTATTAGAATAAGAAATTTAGAAAAGAAACTAAAAACAAGTTATAAGAACCGAATTAAAATGCAATGGATGATAATAAGTAAATGCAACATATGAAAGAAAATGAAAAATAACAAAAATAAGAAGTGGAAATTTGAAAAGGGAGGAAGAGAGAAAGTAAGAAAAGGAAGAAGAAAGAATAGGAAAGGAGAGAAGAAAAGAAAAGGAAAGAAGAAGAAAGGAGAAAGAATCAAGAAAAGAAGAGAGTAGGAGAAAAGAAAACAGAGCAGAAAACAGGGGAGGCAGGGCACGGAATCTACGCGTGCGCGCCATGTGCGCGCGTGCGTCGGTGGCATGATGGACAGGTGATGCGTAAGCGTCCCGTACGCTTGAGCTTAGATGGTGAGAGTGTAAATCGACGCGTACGCGTGATGTACACGTACGCGTGGATGCAGCTGTGCGTTTCGCGCAACTCTCGGGTTCCATGTATGGAGCCATGGTGATGCATCGACGCGTAAGCGTCGAGCAAGCATACGCGTGCTTGGCCCCCCTCTTTTTTTTTTTTTACATGTGAAAACAGAAACAGGACACTCTCCTAATCTACAAGAATTCTAAAACAATCATAATTAAAATTTAACAACAACTCTTTTTGGTTTTTGACAAATTTTCAAATACAAGACACACACAAAACTTACACTTCAAGTAAAATACAATATAACAATAACTATTCTAAACAAAACATAAATCTAACAAGAAATCTATCAATCAAAGAAAATTGTATAAGAGTATAGAAAAAAAAACTACCTACAATGGCAACTTAATTCATTCATTGATTATATATACAAGAGAATGGAAAGAGTTTACCATGATGGGGTGTCTCCCACCTAGCACTTTTAGTTTAAGTCCTTAAGTTGGATATTTGGGAGGCTCCTTGTCAAGGTGGCTTATGCTTGTACTCATCCTTGAATCCCCAACAATGTTTGCATCTCCAATGTCCACCGGGATCCCAAATTAGGCACATAAAGCCTTCAAGTAAGCATAAGTATATAACAAGGCCCCAAGAGTTTTGATTGTTGAAATGGATTCCGGGGTCCCAAACCTTGTTCTTGCACCCATCTTCTTGTTGACTACCATAGTTAAATCTGGGTGACAAGGCTTGTGAATTCTCAATTAAGCATCCAAACATTCTCCTAGACCCATGCAGTTTGGTTCTACACCAACCATTATTATTCAACTTTGAGCATGCAACCATCATGAACTTAGAGTGATGTTTCCAACCACTACACAACTCTCTCCTACTCTTAACTCCACAAAGAGCTCTAAGTTGACCATCATTTTCAATCAAACCATATTCAAGTGAGAAAGTAAAGCTTAGGGATAGGAATTTTTCCCACTTGAATGTTGTGTTGGATGATGGTGACTTAGGAAGGGGGACCTCCGCACACTTAGCCAATGCGAGATCCATTCCCTTGTGCTCTTCCTTTACGACTTCCACCTATGTACAAGCTTCTTCAATATGAATTCCTTTCTCACTAACCTTTTCTATACACCCTTCATTGCTCAAACCATGTGTCGGAGGTTGTGCACGGTCCTCCTTGTCATCAATTTCACAACACAATGAAGGAGGTTCATCAATTCCAAACGATACATTGGTTGGTGTGGAATTATCTTCAATTACGGAGCTTTCTTCTTGCTCAACCTTTCCCTTTTGGTAACTTCCTTTCAATTCAATCTTTTCTTCATTGCTTACCAAGGGTATGGGAGGTTGTACATATTCTTCTATGACCTCAATTTCATGTTCAATGGGAGAGGATTCAATTTTACATAAGAATTCATCAATGATTGAATCCATCTCTTGATCAACATCTTCAAAATCTTCAACCATGATATGCCTTGGAGGTTATACACCCTCCTCAACATCAATATCAAGCTTCTTGAAAGAGGGCTCTCTAATGCTACATTCCCATGGATTTCCAACATCTCCTAGGTTTTCAACCACTCCTTCTTTTTCAATCATCTCTATCCCCTCCTCTTGTTGCACTCCTTGCTTCAACCCCTCTTCTTTACCATGAAGCTCCAAACTCACTCCCTCACTAAGCTCCTTGGTTGCTTCTCCACATTCAACAATGGAAGTGCCTTGATCGCGCGAGCTTAGGTAGGATGAGTACAAGTTGCTAATGGCTTCCACCATGATAGTAATCTTGGCTTCTATCTTCTTGAACTCCTTTTGCGTCCCTTCTTGCCTTTGGAGGTAAGAGCTCATATATCCTTAGAGAGAATCATCCATTGGAAGTGGTAGGAGAAGAGAGGGTTCATTGTTTGGGAGGGAGGATTTATAATTGAAAGTTGGTTCATCTTGGTAAGCGTATGGAGGTGGTGGATATTGATGTGGTTCTTGAGAGTAATTATGTTGGAATGGTGGTGGTTCCATGTATGGTTTATATGGCTCATAAGGTGGTTGGTGTGGTTGATAGCAAGATTTGTGTTGGTTAGGAATTTCTCTTATAGAAAGAAGAATTTCGTTGTAAGCATAGATCCAAACCAACAAACAACTCTCACATCAAATTAAAGTTCGGTTTTGTCACAAGTACAAACCCCAATAAGAATTAACCGAAGTATTTAAACTCCGGGTCATCTCACAAGGAATTGCAATGAAGTGGTCAATTATTGGTTATGAAGAATAAAGGGGGGTTTGATTTGATAAGAGGGCAAGAAAATAAATGGCAAGAAAAGTAATTCAAACAAGTAATTAAAGAAAGCAATTAATAAAGAGAGACATTCATGGCAAGGTTTGAGATCAAAGGCTTTCTATCCTAGTCATTAATCATAACAACACTTAACAAAAATTTATCTTATTTCGTCATCCCTAATGTTGGAAGAAGGTGTAAGTTATCTTCCATTAGAGAAAGTTAAACAAGACTAGTTAACCTCAATCCGAATGTCCTAATCAACTCACTAATGGAATTAGCAAGAGATTAGAGTCTATGGAAATCATATTAACTAACAACTCTAGATCACCAATCTAAATTGGGTATTAATGACTCAAGATTGCCCAATTACTCTTCCCAAGCCAAGAATGCTCAAAATCTACTCTAAAGCCCAACCAAGCATTTTGTCAAACACTTGGTTAGTACTGCTACACAAAATTGTGATCGCACACTTTTCACACAACTCCGTGCAGCTGACCAGCAAGTGCACTGGGTCATCCAAGTAATAAACCTTACGTGAGTAAGGGTCGATCCCACGGAGATTGTCAGCTTGAAGTAAGCTATGGTCATCCTTGTAAATCTCAATCAGGCGGATTCAAATGGTTATGGGATTTTGATAATTAAAATATAATTAAAATAGAAAATAAGATAGAAGCACTTATGTAATTCATTGGTGGGATTTCAGATAAGCGTATGAAGATGCTTTGTTCCTTCTGAACCTCTGCTTTCCTATTGCCTTCATCCAATCATTCATACTCCCTTCCATGGCAAGCTGTATGTTGGGGGATCACCGTTGTCAATGGCTACCGTCCGTCCTCTCAGTGGAAATAGTCCAAATGCGCTGTCACCGTATGGCTAATCATCTTTCGGTTCTCACTCATATTGGAATAGGATCCATTGATCCTTTTGCGTCTGTCACTATGCCCAACACTCGTGAGTTTGAAGCTCGTCACAGTCATCCCTTCCCAGATCCTACTCGGAATACCACAGACAAGGTTTAGACTTTCCGGATCTCAGGAATGGCCGCCAATAATTCTAGCCTATACCACGAAGGTTTTAATCTTAGATTAGAAACCCAAGAGATACACATTCAAGCTTGTTTTCATGTAGAACGGAAGTGGTTGTCAAGCACGCGTTCATAAGTGAGAATGGTGATGAGTGTCACATAATCATCATATTCATCATGTTCTTGTGTGTGAATGAATATCTTAGGATAAGAATAAGCATGAATTGAATAGAAAAACAGTAGTACTTTGCATTGATTCATGAAGAACAGCAGAGCTCCACACCTTAATCTATGGGGTGTAGAAACTCCACCGTTGAAAATACATAAGTGATAATGGTGGTCATTGGCTTCGGCCCCAGAGGGGGAACCAAAATAACCAAGACGAAAATACAATAGTAAAAGGTCCTATTTATAATGAACTAGTAGCCTAGGGTTTATAGAAATAAGTAATTAATGCAGAAATCCAC
The DNA here is from genome assembly GCF_059453495.1 of Arachis ipaensis. Classification (NCBI taxonomy): domain Eukaryota; kingdom Viridiplantae; phylum Streptophyta; class Magnoliopsida; order Fabales; family Fabaceae; genus Arachis; species Arachis ipaensis. The sequence goes on along the minus strand of NC_142441.1, from coordinate 78,039,657 downwards.
TTCCGGGCCCACTTGGTGTGTGCTTGGGCTGAGCATTGAAGCTTTCACATGTAGAGGCTTTTCTTGGAGTTAAACAACAACTTTGGTGCCAGTTTGGACGTTTAACTCCAGCTTTTATACCTGTTCTGGCGTTTAACGCGAGAATACGGTAGAAAGTTGGCGTTTAAACGCCAGTTTGCATTATCAAAACTCAGACAAAGTATAGACTATTATATATTACTGGAAAGCCCAGGATGTCTACTTTCCAACGCAATTAAGAGCGCACCAATTGGGCTTCTGTAGCTCCAGAAAATCCACTTCGAGTACAGGGAGGTCAGAATCCAACAGCATCTGCAGTCCTTTTTCAGCCTCTTAATAAGATTTTTGCTCAGGTCCCTCAATTTTAGCCAGAAAATACCTGAAATCACAGAAAAACATACAAACTCGTAGTAAAGTCCAAAAATGTGATTTTTATTTAAAAACTAATAAAAATATAATAAAAAGTAACTAAAACATACTAAAAACTACCTAAAAATAATGCCAAAAAGCGTATATATTATCCACTCATCAGGTACAATTGGAAAGCATGGCAAAAGTGCAAGAATAATAAATCTACCAACTACCAATTGCAAGAAAAGTAAATTCACAACTCAAATCATCAATAAAGAAACATTAACTATCTAATCTCATTAAAAGAAAATCCAAATCCAACATGAGTTCATCATCATAAAAGAAGCATAAAAGTAAAATTAACATCACAAACTAAGAGAATGAAAGTGTAGAAGTAAGAAATCATAAAGGAAACAAGATGAAAAGATGAGATTGAACCTAGATCCAGGAGAGATTAACCTAACATAATTCTAGAGAGAAGAGGGAGCTTCTCTCTCTAGAAACTAACCTACATGATGCTATACTACCAAACAATTGCTCCCCCCTTGCCTAAGCTTGAATTCAGTATGAAATAGCATCAGAAATGAGTTGGATTGGGCCCAAAATGGGTTGCAAATCGCTGGCCATGATTTCACTTTAGTGAACCACGTGCTCCATCGGTGCGCACGTGTACAGTGCATGTGCGCGTTTCTATACGTCAAGCAACTATGGCAAATTTTATATCATTTTGAAGCCCCGGATGTTAGCTTTCCAAGGCATTTGGAACCGACTCATTTGAACCTCTGTAGCTTAGGTTATGATCGATTGAGTAAGAAGAGGTCAGGCTTGATAGCTTTACAGTTGCTTCATTTCTTCATGAGTTGTCCCACTTTGCATGCTTTTCTCCTCACTTCTTCCATCCAATACTTGCCTTATGAACCTAAAATCACTCAACAAACATATCAAGGTATCTAATGGAATTAAAGTGAGTTAAATTTAGCTATTTTAAGGCATAAAAAGCATGTTTTCACATTTAAGCACAAATCTAGGGAGAATTACAAAACCATACTATTTCATTTAATAAATGTGAGAAAAGGTGATAAAATCTCCCAAATTAAGTACAAGATAAACCACAAAATTGGGGTTTATCAAATCTCCCCACACTTAAACTAAGCATGTCCTCATGCTAAGAATAAAGAAGGACAAGAAAAGGGGTATGAACATTTATTCAATGCAAATAAACTATATGCACCTATCTATATGAATGCAACTAAATGAAATATGATTCTACCTACTTGGTCAAAAGTAAATCAATCTCCAAGAACATATATAAGCAAGTAGGGCAAAGGTCATATGACGACTCCTGAATCCTACCAATTTGAATATCAAAATAAAGCACAAATAGACTTGCAAGAAGAAAAGCTCATGAAAGCAGGGAACAAGGAATTGAGCATCGAACCCTCACCGGACATGTATCCGCTCTAGTCGCTCTAGTGTATAGGGTCGACCACTCAATTCTCTTCTACTCATGCTTTCTAAGATTTGTTTTTCATCTAACAATCAACAATTATTCAATGCATGCATACATTCATCATGAGGTCTTAATCATAGGTTGTAATGGGGCTAGGGTCAAGGTAAAGATGCATATGGTCAAGTGAGCTTGAAATTTGTATCTTTGATTAGCCTAAGCTTTCACATATAACAACCTATACAATTCTAATACACAACCTAGCTACCCATGATTCCCACTTTTTCACATACTCATGCATTCTTTTTAATTCACATTCCATATCCATTGATTTTTGTTGAACTTTACTTTGGGGCATTTTTGTCCCCTTTTTATTTCTTTTTCTTTTTTTTTCTTTTTCTCTATTTTTTTTCTTTTATATATATATATATATATATATATATATATATATATATGTTCTTTTTCTTTTTCTTTATCATTTTTTATCTAAAGTATATACAAATGTATCAATGCATATGGTTTTACATAATTAACACATGAGTATGTACCCAATCCCCAAAATTTTCAATAAAAATAAAATTTACACTTTTACCTCAACCAATGTCCAAGTTTCCCATACCCAATTGATAAACGCTCTCACTAGCCTAAGCTAATCAAAGATCCAAATTAAGGATATTTATTGTTTTTCACTTAGGGGTAGTGATGTGCTAAAATTAAGAACAGAAGGGATTAAATAGGCTCAAATTTGGCTAACAATGGTTGATGAAAGGTAGGCTATTTGGGTAAGTGAGCTAAATTAAATGATGGCCTCAATCCTATAAATGCATGTATACATGGAATAATGGACATAAAGAATCAAACAAATCAAAGATTACTATCATAGAGAGAGAGTAATACACACAAGAATGGAAATAATTGGTTATATGATGTAACCACACAATTAGGCTCAAAACTCACATGTTTGTGTTCTTAGCTCAAAAACCATGTTCCAAAATACATTCTTCAAACAAGTTCAACACAAATTTTTTTCAAATTGGTAGGGTGCCCTAAAATAATTTTTCTTGGAAAAGAAATCATCACCCTAACCAAGTAGTCCTAACATAAAAAGAAGTGGTGAAATATGTACAAATTCTAACTAACATGCAACCTATCATGCAATGCAATGACTAACTAACAAAGGAAATCAAGAATTGGTGTTGAAAGAAAGAAGTTGTTACCCATGGAGATCGGTCGAACGACCTCCCCACACTTAGAAATTTGCACCGTCCTCGGTGCATGCAAAGAAAAGCAACGTGGACGGGTTGCTACAATTGATGAGCTCCTTCAAAGGATTGTGCGGGCGAACTTGTTTGTTGCCCCATTTAGAAGCTTTTCCTTTTCTTCCCCTCTTGGTGGCCAACCTAAAAGGAAAGAAAAAGAAAGAAAATTAAGCTTACAACAAAGATATTAAGCAAATATAACATAGGCGGGGCTAATGCCAAATAAGAGTAAGGGTCTCATCTACATGTTAGCTATACATGTAAGTGAGAGAGCAATATAGGCAAAGGGCATATCAACTAATACTTGATGCAAGAGTAAAGTCAAAGCATGAAGAGCACTCAAAAGCATCAAGTTCGACTAGAAAGAGTGGTCATGAAAGACATGCAAGTTCATATCAATGCACAAAGAATATAAGAGTCATACAAGATTATAAATTGATTTAAAAGTTTCATCACCCAACAATATCAAACAAGTCAAAAAGCACCACGATTAACCAAGAAATTCTCAATAATTGAGTAGGAAAATGCAACACCATTATTGAAAGAAGAGACTTGGAAAAAAATTGAAAACATGCTATAAAAACAAAATTGAAATGTAAAGAATAAAAGTATACGAATGTGATAAACAAAAAAAATGGCAGAGGAGAAAAAAAACTCTTTTTTTTTACCGGCGCGGACGCGTCAGAGATGCCCACGCGCCGATGTGCAGATTGGCAGGCTGGACAAGCGATGCGTACGCACACAGTACGCTACGCGTGCTTGATTAAGTTGGCGACCGACGCGGACGCGTCACGTACGCTTGTGCGTCAGGTTGCGGGCACAGAGTAGGCACAACTTTGGCACAACTCTCTGGAAAGTGTACTAGGAGGGCAGGTGACGCTATCGACGCGCGCGCATACCGTGCGTACGCGTGCATTGCGCAATTAGAGTCAACGGCGCGTACACACGGGTTGGTTTGTGCCTTAGGCCCAATGTTTGCACAGTGCAGGCCTAACTCTTAGGTTTTTGGCTGGGGGTGTAATTTTTGCATCCACGCGTACGCATACATGGTGCATCTGTGTTGATGGTCGAAAATGCTTGAGGTGCGCGCACGCGCGGGTTGGTGATATGTTTTTCAAAATTTTTCCAAGTTCTTGCACCAAACCAAGCCTTCTGAACCTCCAAACAGCTACCAAAACACCCTAAAACCTTATTTAACATATTATACTAACAAATATACTCAACAACTAAACAAAACATGAAATCAAACCTATTCTACCAATATTTACAAAAGAGAAAATGAAAAGAGTTTACCATGGTGGGGTGTCTCCCACTTAGCACTTTTAGTTTATGTCCTTAACTTGGACATTTGGTGGGGGTCCTTGCTAGGGTGGTTTATGCTTGAATTCATCCTTGAATCCCCACCATTGTTTGCATCTCTAATGTCCACCGGGATCCCAAATTAGGCGCACAAGGCCTTCAAGTAAGCTTAGGTAGATGACAAGGCCCCAAGAGTTTTGATTGTTGAAATGAATTCCGGGGTCCCAAACCTTGTTCTTGCACACATCTTTCCGTTGACTACCATAGTTAAATTTGGGTGACAAAGCTTGTGAATTCTCAATTGAGCATCCAAGCATTCTCCTAGACCCTTGCAATTTGGTTTTACACCAACCATTGCTATTCAACTTCGAGCATGCAACCATCATGAACTTAGAATGGTGTCTCCAACCACTACACAACTTTCTTTGACTCCTAACTCCACAAAAGGCTCTAAGTTGACCATCATTTTCAAGCAAACCATATTCAAGTGGGAAAGTGAAGCTTAGGGATAAAAATTTTACCCACTTGAATGTTGTGTTGGATGGTGTCTTAGGTAGGGGGACCTCCCCACACTTAGCCGATGCGGGGTCTACGCCCTTATGCTCCTTCTTGGCTACCTCTACCTCTCTACAACTTTCCTCAACTTCAACTTCTTCCTCTTGGTGGCTCTCTTCCAATTCAATCTCTTCTTTATTGCTCACCAAGGGCATGAGAGGTTGTACTTCTTCTTCTTTGACCTCAATTTCAAGCCCAATGGGAGAGGATTCAATTGTAGATAAGAACTCCTCAATGATTGAATCCATCTCTTGATCAACCTCTTCAAAGTCTTCAATATGCTTTGGAGGTTGTACACCCTCCTTAACATCAATATCAAATTTCTTGAAAGAGGGCTCTATAATGCTACATTCCCATGGACTTCCAACATCTCCTAGGTCTTCAACCACTCCTTCCGGCTCAATTGTCTCATCTTCCTCCTCTTGTTGTAATTCTTGCTTCAACTCCTCTTCTTCACCTTGAAGCTCTAAACTCACTCCCTCACTATGCTCCTTAATTGCTTCTCCACATTCGTCAATAGGAGTGCCTTGGTTGCTTAGGCTTAGTTGGGAGAAGGCCATATTGCTAATGGCTTCCACTAGGATAGCCATCTTGGCTTCTAGCTCCTTAAACTCCTTTTCCATCCCCTCTTGTTGCCTTTGAAATTGAGAGTTAAGATCTCTTAGTTCTAGCATGAGGGCTTTATCGGGGGGCGGTGGTCGAAGAGAGGGTTCATTGTTTGAGGGAAAGGCGTTGTAGTTGGAAGGTGGCTCATATTGGTAAGGGTATGGAGATGGTGTATATGGAGGTGGTTCTTGGGAGTATTTGTGTTGGAATTGTGGTGGTTCTATGTATGGTTCATATGTCTCATAAGAACTTTGCTTGTCCTCAAGCAAACAAAGAAACATGCAATAAAGTTTGACAAACCAAGGTAAGAAGATTAGCAATTTTTATGTTCATGGTTGGCTAGTTTACTATACATGCAACAATCACAAAAGAAATTCAAATGATTGATGTTTCTATCTAGCTCACTTTATGAAATCTTTTCCTTATATTTCTTCCTTGAACAAGCTTTTCATCTTTTTCTTAGCTTAGCTTCTTGGGTGCTTTGCACCATTAGTTAAAAGCTTCGACTCTAAATGCCTTGTTTTCAAGTATTACCACTTGATACATAATCACCACGATCATTTAATTAGAGGACTCTTTAAGCTCATTTATTTCTTTTCTTTACTTTCCTTATAATCATTGGTGCTTAGAGCCTTGAGCTTTGAGAGAGTGCTTTGCTCTTGAGCCTAGTCTTGACTCTAAGTGTTTTGTTTTCAAGCTTTTTGCTTGATACATAAACACCACAAGTACTTGACTAATGAATTGTCATTGGTACTCAGAGCCTTCAACTTTCTCATTTTTCCCTTTTTCTTTCTTAATCATTTAATTGATTTGCTTGTTCAAGGTTTTCAATATTTCAAACATTTCATAAAATGTCCTAGATGAAAACTTCAATTAAACAAATTCAAATGCAATTGAGCAACAATAGTTATGCTAGCCTTCCAATACTTATATGCTCATGCTAGATTCTTCTATAATTACCTTGTTTGTTTATGATCATGATACTTAATTACTTTGACTCACAAAATTCAAGATGGTAGTTATAATGTCATAGCAACATGTTACAATTCAAATATCAAGCTATGCTTTTTCAAAAAGAACAACACACATGCATATAAAAGAAATGGAAGACAATCATGCAATTGAAAGTATAGAAGATAAATAAGAGGAAAAGGAACTTAACCACCTTGTAGATTTTCATGTTTATTGTTGTCATTTTTCTCCTACTCCTTCCTTCCCCAACACCAAACTTAGAATAATTGCTTATCCTCAAGCAACAAATAAAATAGTGGTGATGGAATTTATGATTAATCATGAATGTCTTCAAGAAGATATGTAAGTAATGCATGTGTTTAAGCAAGCAAAAATTAAAGATGACAATCAAGGCACAAAGATAAGAGACAATATGATTTCATTAATAAGTGAGTTGTGCATGGTACTATGCATGAAAGGTAAGTGGCAACACCAAACTTAGTGTGACACTTTCATTTTAGAATGATGCAAGTACCCACTAAAGATTGAAGATCAAATTGTTGCATGCAACACCAAACTTAGAATGCAATCATATGCCAAATTATTGAAAGTAAACTAAGCAAGAAAGAGAATGTTACCAACGGTTGGGTTGCCTCCCAACAAGTGCTCTTTTAATGTTATTAGCTTGACATGTTGGTTCTTGAATTTTCTTCCTCTTCTTCCAATTGCTTAAGAGAAAGGACTTCAAGGGAGAAGAAGAGAAAATTGATGCCCCTTGATTTGATTGCCTCCTAACAAGCCTTCTTTTGTTATTATTAGCTTGATTCCTCTTGTTTGTTGGGGTGGGGGTTGGATTGCTTTTTGTTGACCTTCTCTTTTTCATGAATGTTGTCTTTTGTTTCTTGGTCACAACCCTTCTTTGAGTGTTTTCTTAATTGCCTTCACTTCCTTGATTTCAAGACTTAGCTGTTGTGTGATGGTTGGAGTGTCCTCTTCATCAAGAACCTCTTGGATTGATGGTTCAATTAAATCATCCTCCATGCAATTCTCCACTTCCTTGGAGTGTGGACTCCCTTGATTGTTTTCCTCCCTTACAACCTCCTTCTTCATTGGGATTTTACTTGGTATAGGGCCCTCTTTTTCTTGCTCTTCAAATTCCTCCTTTACACCCATAAATTGGTCTTCATCCTCTTTGCTAAGCTCTAAGTGTCCATCTATCTTCTCAAAAAGGCTCTCTCGTTCTTCCAATATTGTTCTTGTCTTTCCAAGAGTTCTCTAGCTCTCTCTTGAGTTTCTAGGGAACTTTGGAGGCATTGTTCTATTTGTAGCAAGAGAGGAGAAGGTTGGGGTGAATTTTGTGGAATTATGGATTTTGTGGTGAAGTGTTGTTGAGGGATATGGAATGAATTGTGTGGGTAATCAGATGTATTTTGTGGTTGATGAATTGAATTATATGAATTTTGGAAGGAATTTTGTGTTGAGGCAAACTCAAGTGGTAAAGAATTTTGATATGAAAAATTTGGAAGTGAGGTTGGATAATTAAGAGGTGAGGGCTCCTGATGGATGGGATAGGAAACATTGAATTCTCTTTGGTTTTGTTCTTCCCAATCACAATTTGGATAGTTGTCCCATTCATAGGAGTATGAATCATTTTGTGTTCTTGGGAAGTATGCTATTTGGTTTGATTGCTCAAACCCCATCATTCCTTGATCTTGATTTCCCCAACCACAATTAGTATGGTAACTTGAATCATTTTGTGGTGGTGAAAAATATCCCATGTAATATGATTGATCAACATGTGAAGTAAACTCCATTTTAATTGAAAAATGTTGTATCAAACACAATCACCAAGAAAAATTGAAATTCCTTGTGTCAACTAAAGAATTCTTTGTGAGGCAATAACACAAACACTTAACTTGCAATAAGAAAAGAGAAATAAAAATAAAAAATAAAGTAAAAACGAAAAAAAAGAAAAAAAATGTCTAATCTAGAAAATTAATCAACCGGTAGTTTGTTAATCACAATTAATCCCCGGCAACGGCGCCAAAAACTTGGTACGTGAAAAATTAAGATTCTCACGTATTTACTACCGGCAAGTATACCGGGTCGTATCAAGTAGTAAAACTCACTTAGAGTGAGGTCGATCCCACGAGGATTAATGGATTAAGCAAGCAATAGTTGATTAATTATTCTAGTTAGATGATTCAAGTTTGAGTGATAAGCAACAAAAAATGTAAATGACTTGAAATTAAATAAAAGCAATAAAGTGCAAGGAAAGTAAATGACAAGAAATTAAAGTGCTGAAAATTAAAGTGCAAAAATGTAAATTGCAAGGAATGGAAAGTACAAGAAAGTAAAGTGCAAGAAAGTAAGTGACTAGAAAGTAAAACCAAGTGAAGTATTTCTACAAATACTTGGAATGCATAAATGTGCAAAAGTAAATAAAGCCATAAATGTGCATAAGTAAATAACAAGAATTTAAAGAGAACAATTAAATGACAAGAATTAAAGACAATAAGTAAATAACAAGAATTAAGAATAAAATTAACTTTGGGATCAAGAGATATTGCATTCTCAAGATCAACAATTTTCATCTCCACTTCAATCATGTAATCATTGATCTCTTGGCAAATCTTAAGTAATCAAACTACAATCTCTTGGTGATTTGATTTCTCTTAACTTGATCAATTGCCAATTTCTTGATCTAATTGCTCATGAGAAGAGATGAAGAATGGTCTCTAATTTAGAGCCACACAACCCTCAAGATTTCAATTCAAAGTGATTACATCTCACATATCAAGCTAAGAATTATCAATCAAGAGAGTTGTGAGAGAAGAGCCTCAAACTAAATTCTATGACTCCTTTCTAAAGTTCATCATAGAATTCAAATAGATCTAATCCCTCTCTCGATAGTAATTAGATCTTTGAAGCACAAAGACTCTCTCTAAAGAAGCAATGAAAGAAGAATTGAAGATGAAGAATGAAAATAAAATAACCCATTAAATTGCAATAGAGCTCTCTTTCCCAAATGTTAGAAATTAGAAACTCATAGCAAAATATTTACAAAAGTGTGTATGAAAGAAAATGGAAGAAGAGAAGAGAATGAGAGTGAAAGGGGAGTGGAATCACCTCCACCCTTCCATGGTGTGTGTCAAATGATGAAGCTAAGGTCCTATTTATAAGCTCTCTAAATTACAAATTCAAATAAAATTAAAATCAAATGCAAATTTCCTAATTACTTCTAGATGATTCTTGTGGCCTTGATTGATTCTTAATTGTGGCTTGACTTGGGCTTGTAAACTTTTAATTCCCTTCATAGAAGCTTGAAACATTGAAGAATAAATGAAGGGATTGGAGTATTTGGAAGTGGCCCAATGTGGAGTGTCATTGAAGTGGCATTTTGGGCTTGTGAAGGTTTGGGAAACCTTGCTCGCTGAATGATTGGTCTGTTTGGGTCCCCAAAATGAATGTCCACTATAGACTATTATATATCATTGGAAAGCCCTGGATCTCAGCTTTTTAACGTCGCTGGAATCATGTCATTTGGACTTCTCTAGCCCAAGTTATGCTCTTTTGAAGGTGAAGAGGTCAGTTTGGCGAAATGCAGGGACTTGTTTTACGCTGAAATTGTGAAGCTAAACGAATAGCAATTTGTCCCCCCAAATCAGTGTCCACTATAGAGTATTATATATAGTTGGAAATCTCTGGAAGTCTACTTTCCAATGGTACTGATATCACCTCATTTGGAGCTTTGTAACTCGAGTTATTCTTGTTGGAGTGTGAAGAAGTCGGGATTGCAAATCCTCTTTGCTTCTCTTTGAGTTTGTTTCCAACTCTTTTGCCACCTTGAGAGTGTGCTTCCTCTATTAGTGCTTTTATTTCTTCTTTTTCTATCATTTCCTACAAAATTTATTAACTCAAGCAAGCAAAGCAATATTCAATTTAATCACCAAAATACTCCCATAATTAAGCATTATGAATTGATTTTTATATGAAAAAGTATAGAAAAACATAACATGATGCACAGTCATCAGTATGGTGGATAAGGATTATGGCCATATGGAGGTGTTTGGTGGTATGGGGCTTGTGAGTAAGGTAGTTTAAAATCATGTTGAGGGGGTAGTTCATAGGCATGTGGTGGTGGTTGTTGACAATCACAATAAAGGTCACCACATCCATTAGATTGATATGCATTAGGATTAGAATTATACCCATAAGAAACCGGAGGGGGTTGTTGCCAATAAGGTTGATCAATCCCTTGAGGCTCCTCCCATCTTTGATTGTTCCCAAATCCTTGATGCATGTTACCATTGTAGTTCCCATTTCCTACAACATAATTTGAGCCAAACTCATAGCCAAAGGGGTGAGAATTCATGATAGCAAATAAAAAGAAAAGCTACAAAAATAAGCAACAAGTCCTAAGCCTAACAAAAGCTAACAAACAAGCAAAAGACAAACATATTCACATATTCACAATAGCTAACAATATAACACCATTGCAACTCCCCGGCAATGGCGCCATTAATTTGATAGCAAGATATTCTTTGATGGTATAGATTTCCTCAAATGAATGAATTCTCATTGCAAGTATAGTTCTACACCAACAAACAATCCTCTCAATAAAAAATTTGAGTTGTCACAAGTACAAACCCCAATAAAAATTAACTGAAGTATTTAAACTCTGGGTCGTCTCACAAGGAATTGCAATGAAGTGGTCAATTATTGGCCATGAAGAATAAAGGGGGGTTTGATTTGATAAGAGGGCAAAAATATAAATGGCAAGAAAAGTAATTCAAACAAGCAATTAAAGAAAGCAATTAATAAAGAGAGACATTCATGGCAAGGTTTGAGATCATAGGCCTTCTATCCTAGTCATTAATCATAACAATACTTAACAAGAATTTATCTTATTTCGTCATCCCTAAAGTTGGAGGAAGGTGTAAGTTATCTTCCATTAGAGAAAGTCAAACAAGACTAATTAACCTCAATTCAAATGTCCTAATCAACTCACTAATGCAATTAGCAAGAGATTAGAGTCAATGGAAATCATATTAACTAACAACTCTAGATTACCAATCTAAATTGGGTATTAATGACTCAAGATTGTCCAATTACTCTTTCCAAGCCAAGAATGCTCAAAATCTACTCTAAAGCCCAACCAAGCATTTTGTCAAACACTTGGTGGGCACAATTGGAAAGCATGGTAAAAGTGCAAGAATAATAAATCTACCAACTACCAATTGCAAGAAAAGTAAATTCATAACTCAAATCATCAATAAAGAAACTTCAACTATCAAATCTCATTAAAAGAAAATCCAAATCCCACATGAGTTCATCATCATAAAAGAAGCATACAAGTAAAATTAACATCATAAACTAAGAGAATGAAAGTGTAGAAGCAAGAAACCATAAAGGAAACAAGATGAAAAGATGAGATTGAACCTAGATCTAGGAGAGATTAACCTAACCTAATTCTAGAGAGAAGAGAGAGCTTCTCTCTCTAGAAACTAACCTACATAATGCTATACTACCAAACAATTGCTCCCCCCTTGCCCAAGCTTGAAATCAGCATGAAATAGCATCAGAAATGAGTTGGATTGGGCCCAAAATGGGTTGCAAATTGCTGGTCACGATTTCACTTTAGTAAACCACGTGCTCCATCGGCATGCACGCGTACAGTGCACGTGTGCATCCTTAGACATTAGGAAACTATGAAAAATTTTATATCATTTTGAAGCCCCGGATGTTAGCTTTCCAACGCATTTGGAACTGCCTTATTTGGACCTCTGTAGCTCAAGTTATGATCGATTGAGTGCGAAGAGGTCAGGCTTGACAGCTTTACGGTTCCTTCATTTCTTTATGAGTTCTCCCACTTTGCATGCTTTTCTCCTCACTTCTTCCATCCAATACTTGCCTTATGAACCTGAAATCACTCAACAAATATATCAAGGCATCAAATGGAATTAAAGTGAGTTAAATTTATCTATTTTAAGGCCTAAAAAGCATGTTTTCACATTTAAGCACAAATCTAGGGAGAATTACAAAACCATGCTATTTCATTGAATAAATGTGAGAAAAGGTGATAAAATTCCCCAAATTAAGCACAAGATAAACCACAAAATTGGGGTTTATCAGTGGTGGATAATGATTAGAGTCATATGGAGGTGGTTGGTGGTAGGGGGCTTGTGAGTATGATGGTTCAAAATTATGTTGAGGAGGTGGTTCATAGGCATATGGTGGTGGTTGTTGACAATCACAATAAGGGTCACCACATCCATTAGACTGATATGCATTAGGATTGGAATTATACCTATAAGAAACCGGAGGTTATGGTTGCCAAGAAGGTTGATCAATCCCTTGAGGCTCCTCCCTTCTTTGATTGTTCCATCCTTGATGCATGTTACCATTGTAGTTCCCATTTCCTAGAACATAATTTGAGCCAAACTCATAGCCAAAGTGAGGATGAGAATTCATAATAACATATAAAAATAAAAGCTACATAAGCAACAATTCTGGTACACGAAATTGTGATCTCTGACAATGGCGCCAAAAACTTGGTACGCACGATCATAATCTCAACTCTTTTTCCCAACTCCGCACAACTAACCAGCAAGTGCACTGGGTCATCCAAGTAATAAACCTTACGTGAGTAAGGGTCGATCCCACGGAGATTGTCCGTTTGAAGCAAGCTATGGTCATCCTTGTAAATCTCAGTCAGGGAGATTCAAATGGTTGTGAGGTTTTGACAATTAAAATATAAATAAAATATAAAATAAAATAAGATAGAGATACTTATATAATTCATTGGTGGGAATTTCAGATAAGCGTATGGAGATGCTTTGTTTCTTCTGAACTTCTGCTTTCCTACTGCCTTCTTCCAACCATGCGTTACCTCCTTCCATGGAAAGTTGTATGATCCTCTCAGATGAAAACAAATCCATATGCACTGTCACCGCACGGCTAATCATCTGTCGGTTCCCGCTAGCGTCGGAATAGGACCATTGTCCTTTTGCACACTGTCACTACGCCCAACATTCGTAAGTTTGAAGTTCGTCACAGTCATCCCCTCCCAGATCCTACTCGGAATACCATAGACAAGGTTTAGACTTTTCAGATCTCAGGAATGCTGCCAATGGTTCTAGCCTATACTAGGAAGGTTCTAATCTCAGATTCAAATGCTCTGTTGTTAGGAGAGACAATGTGAATCGTTGATTAGGGACCCAAGAGATTATACTCCAGCTGTCGTCCAATGACTACGTTATACATCATGTAGACTGCTTTGTGGTTGTCAGGCACGCGATCTTGGCTAAGCGAGTAACGAAGATTGGGTGATTGTCACGGGTCACCCCTTTATTCTGACTTAACTGAATTAAGAACGAGAGTATATCTTGGAGAAGAAGTAGGCATGAATTGAATAGAGAAATAGTAATAATTGCATTAACTCATGAAGAACAGTAGAGCTCCACACCTTAATCTATGGGGTGTAGAAACTCCACTGTAGAAAATACATAAGTGAAAGGTCTAGGCATGGCCGAATGGCCAGCCTCCAAACGTGTACAATGGTCTATGATAGCATAAGATTGACCAAAAGACTTTTTAAATAAATCTCTAAAAGTAGTTTTTATACTAAACTAGTATCCTAGGGTTATAGAAAATGAGTAACTAAGTGCAGATAGTGTAGAAATCCACTTTCGGGGCCCACTTGGTATGTGCTTGGGCTGAGCATTGAAGCTTTTTCGTGTATAGGCTATTCTTGGAGTTAAACGCCAGCTTTGGTGCCAGTTTGGGCATTTAACTCCAATTCTGGTGCCAGTTTGGGCATTTTACGCCAAGATATTTTAGACTGACTTTGAACGCCAGTTTGGGCAATCAAATCTCGGGCAAAGTATGGACTATTATATATTGCTGGAAATCCCAAGATGTCTACTTTCCAACGCAATTAAGAACGTGCCAATTCGGCTTCTGTAGCTCTAGAAAATCTACTTCGAGTGCAAGGAGGTCAGAATCCAACAGCATCTGCAGTCCTTTTCCAGCCTCTAAATCAGATTTTTGCTCAGGTCCCTCAATTTCAGCCAGAAAATACCTGAAATCAGAGAAAAATACACAAACTCATAGTAAAGTCCAGAAATGTGATTTTTGAATAAAAACTAATAAAAATATAATAAAAATTAATTAAACATACTAAAAACTATGTAAAAACAATGCCAAAAAGGGTATAAATTATCCGCTCATCAAAGTCCTTAGCCTAACAAAAACTAACAAACAAACAAAAGGCAAACATATTCACATATTTACAATAGCCAATAATATAACACCATTGCATTCTCCGGCAACGGCGCCATTTTGATGAAGAGAATTTGTCGTGTCGGTCTAGAATTTCTCTTAAAGAAATAAGAACTTCGTTGTAAGCATAGCTCCAAACCAACAAACAATTCTCACATAAAAAATTTTGGTTGTCACAAGTACAAACCCCAATAAGAATTAACCGAAGTATTTAAACCTCGGGTCATCTCACAAGGAATTGCAATGAAGTGCTCAATTATTGGCAATGAATATGCAAGGGGGTTTGATTTTATATTTTTGGCAAGAAAATAAATGGCAAGAAAAGTAAATGAACAAGAACAAATAAATAAGGTAAAATAACTCATGGCTAAGACATGGGAAATTGAGATCACCATCCTTGTCAACAAACCATATATTGACAATTATGAGGAACCAAGCTCATTAACTGTACTTCTATGCTTGAAGTATATCAAATGGCTTGATCAACATCAATCCATAGGTTCTTACCTAGCTACTAATTGACTTAATAGTAGGCTAGTATCAATGGTTATCAAATTGACCACCAAGGGTTCTCAAATCACCAATTCATTGAGACCCAATGACTCAAGGTCACTCAATCCCCTTAGCCTAGGCCAAGAGTAAAGAAAACTACTCAAAAACTAGAGGAAACATTTTATCAAACACCTAGTATGCACAAAAAGTAAACATCATAAAATGCAAGAATTAATGAAACCCATAACTAACATAAACAAGAAATCAACAATAACAATCAAGATCAACATAAAAGAAACATGGAAACATAAAATTGCATTAAAAGGAAATAAAGATCCAACAATGGTTCATCAACACAAAAGAGAGCAAAATAAGAAATTAACAAGAGAAACTAAGAAGATTAAGACAATAGAACACTAAAATATAATGAGAATTAAAACCAAAACAAGAATTGAAAGAGAAACTTGAGAGTGCTTAACCTAACTTTACCCTAATTTCTATCCTAAATCTAGAGAGAGGAGAGAGCTTCCTTCTCTAGAATTCTACCCTAAAACCTCATGAAAACTAAACTATGACTACTTGGTTCATTCCCCCTCCAATTCTTGGGTTCAATAGCATCAGAACTGAGTTGGATTGGGCCCAAAATGAGCTAGAAATCGCTGGCCACGATTTGCCTTTAGTGAGTCACGCTGATCCACCCATGCGTACGCGTGATGCACACGTATGCATCACTAGACACAGGCAACTATGGCAAATTTGATATCATTTTGAATCCCCAGATGTTAGCTTTCCAACGCAACTAGAACCACCTCATTTGGACCTCTGTAGCTCAAGTTATGATCGATTGAGTAGGAAGAGGTCAGGCTTGACAGCTTTGCGATTCCTTCATTTCTTCATGAGTTCTCCCACTATGCATGCTTTTCCTTCGTTCCTTCAATCCAATCTTTGCCTTGTAAACCTGAAATAACTTAACAAACATATCAAGGCATCAAATGGAATTAAAGTGAATTAAATATAGCTCTTTTATGGCCTAAAAAGCATGTTTTCACACTTAAGCACAAATTTAAGGAGAATTACAAAACATGCTATTTCATTGAATAAATGTTAGAAAATTGATATAATCCCCTAAATTAAGTACAAGATAAACCACAAAATTGGGGTTTATCAAAGAGCAAGTTGCTCGGTACCTAGGAGCACTCATGAAGCTAAAAGCCAAGCTATTTGGTACAAAGCCTTTGGAGGAAGAACCTCCAGTGCTTACTAAAGAGCTAAATGCTTTAGTTCAGCCGAAGCTACCTCAGAAGCTTCTAGATCCTGGACGTTTCCTGATTCCTTGTACCATAAGCACCATGACCTTTGAGAAAGCTTTGTGTGACCTAGGGTCAAGTATAAACCTCATGCCACTCTCTGTAATGGAGAAGCTGGGAATCTTTGAGGTACAAGCTGCAAGCATCTCACTAGAGATGGCAGACAAGTCAATGAAGAAGCCATATGGCTTAGTAGAGGATGTCTTGGTAAAGTTTGAAGACCTCTACATCCCTGCAAACTTCATAGTCTTGGACATAGGAGAAGATAAAGATGATTCTATCATCCTTGGAAGACCTTTCCTAGCTACTGCAAATGTCATGATTAATGCGGCAAAGGAAGAAATGGTTTTCCAACTAGGAGAGGACTACATCTTGTTCAAGATTTCCAATCCCAATTCTCCCACTGATAAGCAAGGGACAAAGGTGCAACACCTAGTGTTCCAACCATCTCTTTCAGTGCAAAGCTTTGCTAAGCCCTCAAACATCAATTCTAAGTTTGGTGTTGGCCAGCCATTAACATGCACTGAAAACAAAGGTACTCGGAAGAAAGTACCTAAGGGCTGGAGGGACAAGAATGTCCCAACTGAAGGCCTCTCACCTGGCATGACAGTTGCCTTCCCTAAGAAATCAGTCATACCACATACAATGAGTCGTGTCCTATCTCAAGAGCATGTAGAGCTCATTCATGAGAAGACAAAAAGAAAGTTCACTGTAAGGGACAAAATTCTGAGCCCATACTCACCTCCGTAAGAAGCTAACTATCAAGCTAATAACGTTAAAGAAACGCTTGTTGGGAGGCAACCCAACCTTAATTAATTATTTCTATTTTCTTTCATTTTATTTTTCTTTAAGTTAATTTTTAGGTTCATGATCATGTGCAGCAGTTACAACAGAGACAGAAATGTTCAGTAGTAAAAACAGAATACTCTGGATGAAGTGTTGCTAGCGTTGAACACCAGCCAGGGAGCACTGGTTGGGTGTTCAACGCCCCAAATGACAGCCTTGATGGCGTTGAACGCCAGCTATGGGCATAACCCTGGGCATTTAAACACCCATGCAAAGGGCAGGAAATATGAATTTCCTAGCCTCTCAGGACGAGTGCGTCCCACAGCATTTTTACCTACCCCACTTCTTCCTTCTTACTTTCATATTTTCCCATACACTCTTCCCTATAAACCCTGGCTCAATTATATCCATATCACTTCCCCAAAACCATCATAACTCCCACCAATCCCCACCCAATTCAAAATTAAATTTCCCTCCCATTTACCCCACCCATGACCGAACCTACCCTACCACGCTCCTATAAATACCCCTCTTACTAACCCTACATACACACACCTCTCATACACATCAAAACCCCCTTGGCCAAATTGCCTTCTCTCTCCATCTCCATCTATTTTCTTCTTCTTCTACTCCATTCTTATCTTTTCTTTGTTTTTGCTCGAGGACGAGCAAAGCTTTTAAGTTCGGTTTGGGAAAAGCGTTGCTTTTTGCTTTCCATTACCACTTATGGCACCCAAGGTTGGAGAATCCACTAGAAAGAGGAAAGGAAATGCAGTAGTCGCCACCTCTGAATCTTGGGAGATGGAGAGATTCATCACCTAAGTCCACCAAGACCACTTCTATGAAGTAGTGGTAGAGAAAAAGGTGATTCCTGAGGTCCCTTTTAGGCTCAAGAAGAATGAGTATCTGAAAATTCGAAGAAAGATCCGAAGAAAAGGTTGGGAAGTCCTAACGAATCCCATCCAAGAGGTTGAGATCTTAATGGTGCAAGAGTTTTATGCTAATTCATGGGTCACGAAAAATCATGACATTAGTGTGAACCCAAATCCCAAGAATTGGAGCACCATGGTTCGAGGGAGAATCTTAGATTTTAGCCCGAAAAGTATGAAGTTGGCGTTCAACTTGCCTCTGATGCAAGGAGACCCACATCCTTACACTAGAAGAGTTAATTTTGATTAGAGACTGGATCAAGTGCTCTTAGAAATCTGTGTGGAAGGAGCATAGTAGAAAAGGAATTCCCAAGGCAAGCCCATTCAACTAAGAAGGCTTAACCTCAAGCCCATAGCTAGAGGATGGCTAGAATTCATCCAATGCTCTATCATTCCTACTAGCAACCGGTCAGAAATGACTATTGAAAGAGCCATCATGATCCATTGCATCATGATTGGAAGTGAGGTAAGGTGATTCCTCAGGAATTGTACAAGATAGCTGAGAAGCCTTCCACCAAAGCAAGGTTGGCATTCCCACACCTCATTTGTCATCTATGCAATTCAGCTAGAATTATCATAGAAGGAGACATCTCCATTGAGGAGGACAAGCCCATCACTAAGAAGAGGATGGAGCAAACTAGAGAGTATGCACAAGAGCAGGTGCAGCCGCCTCAGCATGAGATCCCTAAGATGCCTCAAGGGAATTTTCCTCCTCAAAGCTATTGGGATCAATGTCATGCTTTCATGGGAGAATCGAGCTCTAACATGAATCAGTTGAGGATGGAGCATCAAGAGCATTCCACCATCCTCAATGAAATTAGAGAAGACCAAAGGGAAATGAGGGAAGAACAACAAAGACAAAGGAGTGACATTGAAGAGATCAAGCACTGCATTGGATCCTCAAGGAGGAGCACTAGCCGCCACCATTTAAGGTGGATTCATTCTCTTAGTCTCCTTTTCTTATGTTATTTTTCTGTTTTCTGTTATGATGTATTGTATGTTCTCTTATTCTTATTGCATGATCATTTTTATCTATGTCTTAAAGTTATAAAATGTTTCATATGTCTCTCACCTTGCTTAAAAGAAAATTTTAATTGAAAAGAATTGAGAGATACATAAATTTCAAGTTATATAATAAGAATAGTTCAATTATTTTGATGTGGTGGCATTGCTTTTGTTTTCTGAATGTATGAATAAACAGTGCATATTTGAAGTTGAAATTAAGAATGTTGGCTGTTGAAAGAATGATGATAAAACTGAAGTATTATTGGTAATCTAAAAAATCCAAAAATTATTTCTCGAAGCAAGAAAAAGCAGCAAAAATAGAAAAAGAAAAAGCATGTTGCAAAAGAAAAAAAAATTATATAAATATCCATGCGGAAAAAATAAAAAAATGGCAAAAGAAAAGAAAAAAAAACAGAAAAAAGCAATAGCTCTTTAAACTAAAAGGCAAGAGCAAAAGGCCAATAACCCTTTAAACCAAAAGGCAAGTGTAAAAGGATCCAA
Source organism: Arachis ipaensis (assembly GCF_059453495.1). Classification (NCBI taxonomy): domain Eukaryota; kingdom Viridiplantae; phylum Streptophyta; class Magnoliopsida; order Fabales; family Fabaceae; genus Arachis; species Arachis ipaensis. Next base: position 78,019,868 of record NC_142441.1, on the reverse strand, counting down.
AGATCCTAAGAGTGTGCTTAAGAACTCTGGACAGCTCTATCTAAGGATTCTAGCCAAGCTGAGTCATAATCCGAAAGGGTTCACCCAGTTAAAGTGTCTGTGGCATTTATTTATCTGGTGGTAATACTGGAAAACAAAGTGCTTAGGGTTACGGCCGAGACGCTAAAAGCTATGTTCAAGAATAAAAAATAACTGAACTAGGAGCGTCAATAATATCATCTGGATTTTAAGTTCCTAAAGAGACCAACATTTCTGAGTTTCAATGAATAGTGAAATGCCAAAACTATTCAGAAGAAAAAAGCTACTAAGTCCACCTCATCTAATTAAAACTGAGCTTCAATGGAAACTGATTTATTGTAACTTACTCTTCTTTTTATCCTGCTGTGTTTTTAGTTGCTTGGGGACTAGCAACAGTTTAAGTTTGGTGTTGTGATGAGCGGATATTTTTATACGCTTTTTGGCATCATTTTCATATAGTTTTTATCATGTTTTGTTTAATTTTTATTATGTTTTCATAGGTTTTAGTGTAAAATTTACATTTTTGTATTCTACTTTGATTTTGTGTATTTTTTGTCCAATTTTAGATATTTTTGGGCTGAAATTGAGGAGCTGGAGCAAAAGTCTGATTCAGAGACAGAGAAAGCAATGCAGTTGCTGTCTTGATCTGACCTTCTGGTATTTAGAAGAGCTTTTCTAGAGCTAAATAAGTCCAAATAGAGAGCTCTCAATTTCTATGGAAAGCTAACATCCAGATCTTTCTAGAAATGTATAATAGTCCATACTTTGCTTCAGAATAGAAGGCCCAAAACTGGTGTTCAACAGCAGCCTCTGCCCCAATCCAGGCGTCCAGCTCCCAAAGGAGGAGACCAGCATCCAAACGCCCAAAGAGGATCCCCTAGCCAGCATTCAATGCCCTAGAGGCCTCACAGCACGTGGATCTTAATCAAGCTCAGCCCAAACACTCACCAAGTGGGCCCTGGAAGTGAATTTTAGCACTAAAAATACTATTTTAGCCTTTTCATGTAATCCTTAGTCATTAGTTTAGTATTTAAGGAACATTTTACATAATCTTAGAGGACTTTTATGCCATATTTTTGTGTATCATTGAGTTTTCTGTCAGTATGAGTTTATAAACCTCCTAAGTTGAGGGGAGGAGCCCTGCTGAGTTTTATGGAATAATAAAAGTATTACTGTTTCTCTTCAATCCGTGTTTGATTCAATTCTAAGATGTATCTTTGTTCTTCAACTTGATGAATGGGATGACCCGTGACAATCATCTTCGTTCTTTGTACTAAGCCCGTGTGCCTGACAACTAGCTGTGTTCTTCTTGGGTTCGTGTGAATACGTAACTGGAAAGCATCGAACCACTACCTTTATTATACATCTCTTAGACTGCTAATCCATGACTTCGTTGGGGACTCCTCGAGACACCAGTTCAGCCGAGGTATGGGGAGATTAAGGTCTTTGTGGTAGAGGTTAGAACCCAAAGGCACATCATTCTCTGATCCGGAAGATCCGACCTTGTCTGTGGCGTTTTGAGTAGGATCATTAAGGAGAATGGACTGTAGGAGCTTCACCCTCAATCATAATGGATCCACACTAAACTTGGGGTTCATATCTGGAGGAGCATTGGCAACCGCAACCGTACAACGCTAATCACATACAGCTTACCATAGAAGAAATCATTCACAATTAAAGAAGACAGTAAGACCAGAGTTAATCCGGAAGGACAAAGCATCTCCAAGCCTTAACTATTTTCTTATCATTATAAATAGGTCAACCTAGTTTAGATCTCCTTATTTTCTTTTATGCAATTAATCAAACCATCTACCTTTCTATTTGCCAGACTAAGATCTACAAGATAACCATAGCTTGCTTCAAACCACAATCCTCGTGGGATCGACCCTGACTCACTCAGGTATTACTTGGATGACCCAGTGTACTTGCTGGTACAGTTGTACGAAGTGTGGGGATTTGTGCACCATGGACGTTGTGTTAAAGGGACCGCAAACGCATCCAAATCCCGCATATGCGGTACATAAAAAATGTGACTCACTTAATGAGCACGTGGCCAGCGATTTCTGGAGCATTTTAGGCCCAAATCAACCTATTTCTGATGCTATTGAACCAAGAATTGAGGGGAGGAAGAACCAAGTAGTCATAATTGAGTTTTAGGCATGTTTTAAGTTATATTTCTAGAGAGAGAAGCTTTAACTTCTCTCTAGAATTTAAGACAATTTAGGTCAAATTTTCTTAGATCTAAGTTTTAATTCTTATTTTAGTTCAACTCTTTTTATATTTTCTTGCTCTATTGTCTTAATTCTCTCAGTTTTACTTGTTAATCTCTTTATTTAGTTAATTTTAGTTTTATGAACAATATTGTTAATTCCCTTTCCTTTAATAAAATTTAATGTTTTATGTTTTCTTGTAGTTTAATATAGGTGTTGTTATTGATTTCTTGCAATTGGTAGTCTTAGATTTTATTATTCTTGCAATTTACCATGCTCTTATTTTTATGCACATCAAGTGTTTGATGAAATGTCTCTCTTAGTTTTATGGTAGATTTTTAGCACTCTTGGTTTGGTATTGAGGACTTAGGTGCCTTGATATCATTGATGTCCAATGTGATAGGTAATTTAGGGTTGTTAGTTGGTTTTCGGATCAACTATGTCCATTTGATTTCTCCCTCTGATGTTAGAGGAAAGCTAAATGGAATTAACTCATTGTAATTGCCATGTTGTGGTCAATGATCTAGATAGAAAATCTTGACTCTTAACCGTTGCCAAAAGTGTCTTTTAGTATTTGATTTCTTTGTTTGATATTTACTTTCTTGCGCTTTTCAATTCTTGTTACATGTTATCAAAACCCCAAAAGTATCCCATAACCAATAATATGCACACTTCCCTGCAATTCCTTTGAGAGACGACCTAAAATCTAATACTCTCAGTATTTTTATTGGTTTGACTTAAGTGACAATCAAATTAAACTTTGATTGAGAGTTATCTATTGGTTTGGAATTATACTTGCAACGTGATTATTTCGTGAAAATTCCAAACTGACGATTTCCCTCCTCATCGATTTTTTGGCGTTGTTTCTAGAGAATTGCAAATGTGCACTTGTTATTGGTTATTGTTAATATGTTGATATTATGAATAGCTAGATTTTTTGTTTGTTGCTAGTTTTTGCTAGTTTTAGGAGTTTGTTTTCTTTGTTTCTTATTAGATTTTATTTTGATTTTCTCTTGTTACTATGAATTCTCACCCTTTTGGCTATGAGTTTAGTTCTAACAATGTTGTAGGAAATAGGAATTATAATCAGGATAGGCATCAAGGATAGGAAAATCAAAGGTGGGAGAAACCTCAAGCATTTGAACAATCTTTATAGCAACAACCTTCTCCAGCATATTATGAGAATAATTCAACCCATCGTGCATACCAATCTAATGGATATGGTGGACCTCCATGTGGTTATCAACCACAACCACCATATGCCTATGAGCTCTCTCCTTAACATATCCCTCAACCACCATTCTCAGAAGTCCCATACTACCAAACACCTCCATATGATCCTAACCCATATTCACCATACCAACAACCATATGAGCCATACATACCACACTTAGAACCACCACCATACCAACACCAATACTCCCAAGAACCACCAACTCTATATACACCACTTCAATAAGTTTTCTCCAAGAATCCCAAGAAAGGCATGACACTATCATGGCTTCCTTAGCAAAAACCTTAGCTAGGTTAACCTCACCACACTCTTACAACAATCAAAGCACTCCCGTTAGCATATGTGAAGACTTAGTTTCAACCGAATAGTGTAGTATGAAAGAGATGCTAGAGTTTTACTTGGAAAATAGAGAGTGGACATATGTATTGCAACAAGTGGAGGAAGTAGAGATCCTTGAAGATAAAGAAATGGATGGATTAAAGGGAAGTTAAGCAATAAGCAAGCCCCATCATTGAAGATAATTTCGCATCAACCAATGTAGTCTTTGAGATTGTTAAACCTTTCTCATTGTGTTGTGAAATTAATGATACGGAGGACCGTACACAACCTCCGACACATAACTTGAGCAATGAGGAATGTATAGAAGAAGTTGGTGAACAAAGAATTGAAATTGAAGAAGCTCGTCAATAGGTGGAGGTAATCAAAGAAGAGTCAAAGGGAGTGAAGCTTACATTGCCAAAGCCATTAGATATCTCCCTTCCTAAGTCACCACCATCCATCACATCATTTAAGTGGGTAAAAATCTTATCCTTAAGCTTTATTGTCCCACTTGAATATGGTTTGCTTGAAATGAATGGTCAACTTAGGACTCTTTATGGATTGAAGAGTAAGGGAGAGTTGTACAGTGGTTGGCATTATAAACCTAGGTTCATTAAGATCACACCTTCAAGGTCTAAGTTTCAAGGATGGTGGAATGATCAATTGAGTGGATTTTGAAGGATGTTTGGGTATTTGAATGGGAATTCTAAGTACTTATCACCCGGATGGAATCACAAGAACCAACTTGAAGATGGGTATAAGAACAAAGTTTGGGATCCCAGCATATGTGATGAGGATCAATTTTGGGAGCTCCGAGCTTGTGAAGAACATCATTTGAGCTTGGTGAAATTGGTTGGAAATTCTTACAATTACTTGAAGACCAAGAATTAGAGGAAGTTCAAGGATGAATTCAAGCACAAGCCACCTTGATAAGAGCTCTCCAAAATGTCCAACTTAAGGACTATAACTAAAAGTGCTAAGTGGGAGACACCCCACCATGGTAAGATCTTTTAATTTCTCTTTTTTTATGTTGAATGTTTGTTTGAGAAATGAAGTTTTCTTTGTTTTAGCTCTTAGAGACTAGAGATTAATTGTAGCTTGTGTGTGGTGAAATTTTTGAAGTGTTAGAAAATTTTGGAGATTGATGGTCCCACATACGCGGCATCTATGCTTTTTGAGACCATCCCACACACGCACTCACCATCCGTGTACGCGACCTTAAGGGACAGAGGCTACCCTCCGTATCGCTAGTGTCCGCAAATGTGAGTAAAAAGAAAATTTTGTGTCATGCGTACGCATACATGATTCCGCAAACCCATGACTCCCCTTTTTCACATATTTTTCTTTTTTTTCTCTTCTCTTCACTTCTTTTCTTCTTTTCTTTTCTCTCCTCTCCTTTCCTTCTTTCAACCACCATTCACCATCCACCGTTAGCTCATTTAGTTATCCAGTTAGTTAGTTAATTGGTTTAATTTTCTGTTATAGTAGATTAGGTTGTTAGTATAGGCTAGAGTAGGGGAAAAGTGTTAGATTATTGATTTGA